>NC_057730.1:17050508-17064824 GCF_004010195.1 Chiloscyllium plagiosum
ATATTACTGGCTAGCCTACCTTCATATTTGATCCTCTCCTTCCTTATTTCTCTCTTTGTTATCCTCTGTTTGTTCTTGTAGCCTTCCCAATCTTCTGATTTCCCAGTGCTCTTGGCCATTTTATAGGATATCTCTTTTTCTTTGATAGATTTCCTGACTTCCTTTGTCAGCCATGGCTGTCTAATCCCTCCCCGGATAATCTTTCTCTTCTTGGGGATGAACCTCTGTACAGTGTCCTCAATTTTACCCACAAACTCCTGCCATTTTTGCTCTACTGTCTTCCCTGCTAGGCTCTGCTTCTAGTCTTTCCCACACCAATCCCTTAGCCACGTGTTTACATCCCTAATTTTCTTATCCCTATGCCAATTGGCACGTGGCTCAATTGGCAATTGACTGGGCCGATGCAGAAATTGTTTCTGGTGGGAGACTGGTATACCAGAGGATATAATTTCAGAATAAAGGATCACATGTTTAAGATAGAGGTAAAGAGGAATTTCTTTCTTGAGGGTAGTGAATCAGTTGAATTCTTTACCACAGAAGACTGTTCATGCTGTGTTGTTGAGTGTATTCAGGACTGAGATGGACAGATGTAAATTTGTAGGAGAATCGAGGGTTATGGGGTAAAAACAGGAAAGTAGAGTTGAGGATCATCAGATTAGCCATGATCTCTCTGAATGGCAAAATCGACTTAATATGCTGATTGGCCGACTTCTACTCCTACATCTTATTGTGTTATAGAACAATGTCAGGACTCAGGGGTTTAACATCCTGAGTTTCATTTTCAATTGAAAGGAACCAGGAAAACAAATCAGAAAATCATGAATCCTCCTCTTTTCCACCTGAAAGTGTTAACTATGATTATTGCCTCAATAGTTCTAAATTATGACTATAAACATATAGCTATTATATATAGCTCCCCATTTTTAGGGCATATACACTGTACAATGTTGATTCAAATTTTCAGGCTGCCGATGCCTGAAAACTCATAATGTACAATGAATTGGTTATATTTAGTTTTGTTATACTCAATGGCTCAACATAGTATGTAAGTAGCTCTAAGTGATGAAATTTCCCTTCTCTCGTATTTGAAATTTTGCCAGTATGTTTGAGTTGACCTCCTGGCATAATCTGAAGCAGGAATAATGCTGGAACCTGGAATAAAACTTTGCAGCATGTGAATTGTCTACTGAAGATTTAAAATGTAGATAGATTTTACTCCTGTTCATCAATCAATTTTTCTAAAAAGAATTTGTGCAGAGGAAAATAAAGTTTGGTTTTATAGCGCTTTATCAGGAGTTTCTTCTAGTACAATCCAAAATTTTAGGATATAAAAGCTTGTTTTCTTTCTCTCTTGTTTAAATAGCATCCTTCCTAGATTTAGACCGTGAATATTTCTAGTTGTATATGAAGAAGTTTATAAATATACAGTTATATTCATTATTTACATTTGTTCCATTATTATACTTGATACTAAAATAATATAGTATTGTGTTGAGAAAGTGATTAGGTAATATCATTCAAATTGCTCAATAGTCCACAATGTATGCTGTTAACCCAGGAGCCAACGTAACAGTTCAAGTCATTCTGTTGTTCAGGTATACATCACTCAGAGTTTCATAGTTGGCAATTGATTTGACCTTTCTAGAGTGATTTTCTGGAAAAGATATTAGTGATAAAGTTGAAGGCATTCAGGAAGGTTCTAGGAAGCAGTAATCAAGATCTAAGGGCACATTTGGAGGTGCCGGTTTTGGACTAGGGTGTACAAAGTGAAAAATCACACAACATTAGGCTATAGTCCAACATGTTTATTTGGAAACACTAGCTTTCAGAGCGCTGCTGCTTCATCAGGTGGTTGTGGAGTATAAGATCATAAGGCAGAATTTATAGCAAAGGTTTACAGTGTAATGTAACTGAAATTATATATTGAAAAATACCTGGATTGTTTGTTAAGTCCTCTCATCTTTTGGAATGACCATGTTGGTTTCAGCTCTTTCATATATAAATCCCAGAACGTTTTTAACAAAAGTTACATTCTCAAGTGAACCTTAACAACAAGTGCCATGTCAGCTTCGATAATGCACTGAAGGTGTGAGGTGTTCTGTGTGAGGCCATCTGTGCTCCAATGTTCAGACTGATTCTATTTCTAAAAAAATGGATTTACAGAATCTTACATGGATTCATGCAGTTTTTGAGCAAGATAAAATGTAATTCTGCAAGTACAAATTCACCTCACAAACTTATATTTGTGTGTGTGTGTGTGTGTGTGTGTATGTGTGCATGGGTTTGGTGGGGGGGTGGGGGCGGATTGGTGAGTGTGTGGGTGTGGGATGGTTGGTTGGTGAGTGTTTGTGACGGGGGGGGCGTTAGTGAGTGTCTGTGAGAGGGTGTGAGTATGTCTGAGTGTAAAGGGGTGTACCTCTGTGGGAGGGTGCGTGTGAGTATGGGAGTGTATGTGTGAGCGTATGAGAGAGGGTCTGTAGGAGTGTGTGTGTATGTATATGGTGCAGTGGGGTCACTTGTAGTGTGACATGAACCCAACGTAACTGTTGAGGCCATCACCATGGGTACTGAACTTGGATACAGCCTCTGCTCGGCCACTTTGAGTTGTTGTCTGTCCCGAAGTCCACCTTGGAGGATGGTCACCCGAAGGTCTGAGGTTGAATGTCCTGGACCACTGAAGTGTTCTCCGACTGGGAGGAAACACTCTTGTCAGTTGATTGTGTGATGTCCATTCATCCGTTTCTGTTGCCTCTGCTCGGTCTCACCAACATACTATGCTTAGGGCATCTTTGCCTGCAGCGTATGAGATAGACAATGTTAGCTGAGTCACATGAGTACCTGACACATACATGGTGAGAGGTGTCCTCACGTGTAATGATGGTATCCGTGTTGACAGTCTGACGTCTTGCAGCATCCCACGTTCTTAGGATATTATACTCCACAACCACCTGATCAAGGAACAGCACTCTGAAAGCTAGTGCTTGCAACTAAACCTGTTGGACTATAACCTGGTGTTGTTTGATTTTTTAACTAAGGCCACATTGTACTTGATGCGTAAAAATACTGCTTGTCCAGTTCAGCATACGATCAGTTTACATCCATGGACTGGGAGGCTTGCCTTTTGACACAGAAGGGCGACATTTATATGGGTGGTTTCAATTGCTGCAAATATAAATTAGCTTCTCAATCTCTTTCTTCTTTCAAGAACATTGAGTCAAACTAAATTCTGTGATGCCAGTTTAAAGCAAATTTAAGGCTTGGACAAGAGGTTAAAGAGTATGGGAACAGATGTTGTACATTCTGTATAATTCTTATAGCAGTCAGTTAAAAAGGAAAAATGCAAATGCTGTAAGAACAAAGCTGACCTGCCATTACTTACAAAGGAAAGCATGCAGCAGAACTATTGTCACAATTGGAAAGTGAAGTATGATTGAGCTACCTAATGAGGCTTAATGAGCCACAGACAGTAACAGGAAAAATTTTTAAATTCGATATGGTACTAAATGAACTGTTACACAGCAAAATAAAAAGTACATGGCGTAAACCTGCAATAACGTCGAGAATGCTAGAAATGTTCAACTTGTCAATTATCTGAAGAAATAAGCTGTATTAAATATATTAAGTGTAAACCATTTGTCAAAGCTGGAAACAATGAGAAGGTGAGCTAAAATATTTTGAGAACAGACAGGCAGAGAGCAAACAGATTCAGACAAGCAAGGAAATTATCCAGCCTGGGACCCATCAGTAAACTTGGAGCTAACCTTTATCTACCATATGAAGACCAAGAAGAGATTTTTGCTGCAGGGGTTTCCCTGCACCTCAACTTGAATGAAACCAGAAACCTGTTACTGCAAGCAGTAAACCATTTTGGATCCCATTTCTAGAAACTTCCGAGCTTCACTTCTTCAGTGAATGAAAGGAAGTCACAGGTCTACAAAGTTCGAAGACTGCATCATAAGAGAATTAAAGTGAAATTAAATTTGGATCTTAGAGACCGATGTATCCTACCTTTTTGTAATCCAGACATCTTCTGGGGAGTGTATTTTCTGCATCTGCCTTGAATAATTTTTCAAGTTTCAATGAGATCAGTTCTCATTCTTACAAACTCTCAAGAAATATGGCCTATCCCTGCCATCCAAGAAATTAATTCGATGAACCTCTGTTACATTGCCTCTATGGAAAATATATCCTTTCTTGGCTAAGGAGAGTGAAACTTCATACAGCATTTCAGGTGCAGTGTCACCAAGGGTTGTGTACTCATCTGAAGCAAGACATTGTTGCTCTTATGTTAAAATCCTCTTGAAATAAAGACAACATGTCTTTAGTCTTCATAATCACTTGCTGAAGCAAATAACAATGTTTTACATTTTGTGTAACATTTTATGACTGAATTGAAAATAAATTGAAATGGATATTCAAGTGTGTATGTCGGATATGTTTTGGGGATCCAGAATACAAGAAATGAATCTTGCTAAAGCATCCAGTTTTGATACTCGGAGTCTTTTTTTTAATCAAATAAAACAAATGCCCTTGCTTTTCACTTACAAGTAATTTTTCTTTAATTAGGGCACTGCTTCAGTCCTTCAACGTAGATCAGATAATGAGGAATATGTGGAGGTTGGAAGACTAGGACCTTCAGACTATTTTGGTGAGTTTGGATTTCACATTTAGTTTCAAAATAACATTAATGTTGATGCTTTATCCTTTAACATGGATGTTTTAGTAAACATTATTATGAAACAGTTTAACTATGTTCAACACATTTACCAGGGATGAACTCTAATGAATAAATGGTGTGATGCCCAATGAATCCTGATTGCACTGCTTATTCCTCTTCTGCGTAATTTTGAATGTTTCTTATAAGTTTAGAAATAGTTTTGGTAAAAAACTGAAAAGAATGCAGAATCAATTACAATGAGTAACATATTATCAAGTAAAGGCACATTCCAGTTTTTTTTAATTTTAGCCTGCAATATTTTATGTATTTTTACTCAGTAGAGGACTGTACAGTTCATTGTGATGTAATAATTTGTAACAAAAAATGTAAAGTCCGAGAGAAAATACTTGCATTTTCTGACATAATTAGAAATTAAAGACATCCAACACAGAATCATTAAGTACTTTCTTCAGTGATTAAATTCAAATATGTTATTTTCTCGGTTCCCCTTGAAATAATCCATTTGTTTCCAATGATGGATATTGGAAGACTATTAAAAATTCCTAAATATGTTTGTTGAATGAAGTTCAACTATGAAATACACTGCAATCAAATATGTGACAATATTTAATCTAAGTCGATTATACTTTACACTGAGTTCACGGTAGGTACTCCTGCATGTTTCATTAATTGACTCATCAGTCAATTATTAGACATTCAAGAATTCAACAGAATTTCACTGTTAAACTAGTCGGTTGAAATGGATTTGCTTTCCAGAAAGCTACATAAAAATCTAAATGAACAAAGTAATAATCTGTCATTCTTAAGTCATTTTTTTTGGGATTGCACATGTATTTATTTATTTGAAACTAAATGTTTTAGGCCCATTACTGGTTGATGGCGATCATGTATTTTCAGCCATCAAATCATTCATGGCAAAGAAGAGGGGTACTTGGCTCATTGAGTCCATCTTAGGTTTCAGTGGAGCAACCCATTTATTGCCAGTTTCTGCTTGATCCCTGGAGCTCTTCATGTTTATATCTTCCAAGCATCTAACCACTTTTCTTTTGAAGTCATTGATAGTTTCCACTTCATCACCCCTGTGGGCAATGAGTTCAAGATATTTAGCATTCCCTGCACAAAATAAGTTCTTAATAATTAAGGTGGCTTGGGGGCAAAATTGGTCTTATGACTTCTGCTTTACTAGGTGTAAGCTAGGCACAATGCGGACCAGTTTTAAGAAGCAAGGCACCCAAAGGATCCTTGTGAGCTGTCTGCCCGAAAGTTGAATTTGGTGACTTTCAGTTGTCTGAAATAGGCATGAGAACCCTTTGATGTATATGCAAGAGGGCTGTTTTGGTTTCCTTTCTGATATTTGATGAGGCAAAGTAATGCCAATTGGGCTAGCTCTGCATAACCTTCTTAAGCATTCTCAAACGCAAGTAGCATTTTAAATAAACAAAAAAAAACCCTCTATTTGGGTAAACAGAAGTACTCCCTGATTCTGCAGTACACTGTTCTGAACATCCTACCAGGATCCCCACTTCGTACCAGGACATAACCTCAGCCTGAAATGTATTTTACTTAAACATGCAAATTACCTTTTACAATGGGACGCCTACTGGCAGCTCTTGAGACTGCTCGTTCAGCCTCTGTCGCAGGATAGTCACTGTCTTTAGATTCAATACTAGGCAGCAACTTAAATGCCTTTATTTGCATTAAAATATTTGCCGAATTAACATTTTCTCCTATCATGTTACACTATGATTCTGGAATACAGGATAACTTCAAATAAGTTGCAGATTATATTTGCAAAATAAGGATTTAAATCAAATTCTCTCAGTACTGTAATAATGGAACTCCTGTTTGATATTTCAGCAATAAACAAAGTTGTTCTTTAAAAGATATACATAGCAAAACAAACTGTAATACGTTAGTTTTAGTGATGTCTCCTACTTCTTAAAAGGCCCAGGATGGCTACAATGCAGCAGTTTCCACCAGGAGGTGCTAAGTAGTAATTGAAGCCAGAGACCTTGGCTATTTGCATGCTCCCTTCTCTATCCCCCAGAGTTGGTTGCTGAGGGCGACTGTAGTACTTCTTATCCTTGACTCTACTATAATATTAGCTGACTTGAAGTGATGAGGAAATAAACCTGGACCCTTCCTGGTTTGTCAAAATTACTAAAGGATAATCTTTTTAATCTCTCTCAACTTTGCCAACATTTTTGCACTCCTATATGCTTCAAATGTTTGCTTGTTTTTAAGTTGAAGGCTAAACAATCTGGTGAATTTTTGTCAGAAGTCTTTGCTAAGATATTAATTAAAGTAGCTTGTAAGCTTTTCAGCTAATGTAATTTCAATGTTACCAAGTAACCAGGTGTTCCAATTCTTAAATGGCCTTTCTTATTATCTATCCTACTGTACAGCCAATTCAACATTAGATAGTTGATCTAAATCAGGAAACTCAACAGTGATTGGTCTGTATTATTTACAGTTGGTGGTGGAGGAATCTCTGATCACCTTGTCAGAGTTTAATGAGTAACCTAAAGTAAACGTTGCATAAAGAAATCCAGTGCCTCCACGAACACAGCTGCAGGCAATACAGTCTGACCTAATTTCTTAAGTAGACTTTTAATAATTCCAAATTTCTGGACTAGTTTGTCTAATGTTATTCTTTTTCAGATTTTCTCATTCAAAAACAGGAAGCAAAAGCAGTAAATAAAAATTTACAACTGTCCTAATTTTGATTCTCACCATTTTGTTCATGTTCAGGTGAAATTGCCCTTCTCTTGAATCGGCCGCGAGCAGCAACTGTAGTTGCACGTGGTCCACTGAAATGTGTCAAGCTGGATCGTCCACGCTTTGAACGAGTTCTGGGTCCATGCTCTGAAATTCTCAAGAGAAACATTCAACGATACAATAGTTTCATTTCTTTGACTGTTTAAAACTTTTGGATCCATTGCTGCCTTTGTGTTACTTTGTGCAATTAACTTGAGCTGTATTGTTGTGTATTAATGCGTTTTATGTAAGACTTCCAACTGATTTTTAAAAGAACCTCAGAATCCAACAGGAAGAGTTCGTAATCTGTTGAGCAAAAGTTCTAAACGTTGCTGCTTTTTTGTCAATGAAATTTGATAATGGATTCCAGTTTTACTGCTTTATCTACTACTTTAGGTCACTGCAGCATTGAAATAAATTTACTTGAGAATGATCATACATTTTGCTAGTTAAATGTAATTTGTTTCTTTGTTTACAATATTGTTTTAAACAATGTTTCTTGTGATTTCCACACATTGAATAATTTAGAGTTCTCAAGTTTGTAATTCATGGATTGCAATGTGTTATACTTGATCATACCACCTTGAGTACCTAATGCTCTGACCATAAAGTTAAAAAATGAGTGTATCATGCTGAACAGGCGAAATTGTGACAAAACTGCACATTCTATGATAAATGAAAAGCCAAATTAAAGGAATATTCTTCAAACTTGTGGGCTTTTATTTATTTGTCTAGTATATTTTCAAGCTTGAGGTCATGTCTTTTTATTACTTGAACATGAATCCTCTGTTTCAAGTATATTCTGCCAGAAATCTCAGTCTTGTTAATGAAGAGTTGTAAGGTGTGGCAGGCATTTTTATTGTATGCACTGAAGTATAATCATTAATGTATGAAGTGGGGGGTCCTCGATCAGTTCAGTTTACCAGTGCAGTCTGGATGAGTTTATAGTCTGTTGCAGCTGTTCCCAGGGGCTCATACACTATCCAATATATAGAAACAGGTTTTAGAAACTTAGTTTTTGTGATTAAAAGAAATCCAAAACAAACTTCACAATTAAGGTTTCTAATATTTTGTATAGTCTTACTTTGCACTATTTTACGTATACTTTAGGGTGTAGGTTTGATATCCAGACGTTTCATTACCTGGCTAGGTAACATCATCAGCGGCGACCTCCAAGTGAAGCGAAGCTGTTGTCTCCTGCTTTCTATTTATATGTTTGTCCTGGATGGGGTTCCTGGGGTTTGTGGTGATGTCATTTCCTGTTCGTTTTCTGAGGGGTTGATAGATGGTATCTAGATCTATGTGTTTGTTTATGGCGTTGTGGTTGGAGTGCTAGGCCGCTAGGAGTTCTCTGGCATGTCTTTGCTTAGCCTGTCCCAGGATAGATGTGTTGTCCCAGTCGAAATGGTGTTTTTTTCATCTGTGTGTAGTATACTTTTTAAAGTCAGCTATCTTATTAAACTTGTGCTCTTTGGAGCTTATTTAACCAAAGTCTGTTTCTCAAAAGGAGTAAGTAATCCCATAATATCGCTTTTTGTGCCGCATTGCATATCCCAGATATTTTGGAACGTCATTCATATTTGGAAAAAAAGCACCAGAACCATTATATTTTCTATCATTTTATGTGATGCATTTGCTTTCACAAGTCCAATAAAAATAAATCCTCCAATTTGCATTTGTTTTTCTTTTATATTAATCTGTGAATTGTAATAGTATATGTGCGCATATTTTTAAACACATAAGCATTCTTGAATTGTATTTGATATTGTTACTGTATATCCACATGACGTTTATTATTACTAGCATATCTAACAGCTGAAGCATGTACCAAGTCTGTCAAATAGGCACACAGTTCAAAGGCAATTTTCTGTATATACATCCGTAAATCTTTAAGGGAGGAAGTATTTTCCAAAATATGTAGAAGTGAGTGTATGTAGTTACTTATGGTTTATTTAAACCTATTATTCCTTTTCTGCTTTCTACCGCAATAGATTGCAGATAAAACTGATTCTTAGGTGTAAAATTCCTTTGCCTTAGACCCATTCCCCTTTTTACTCCTGTTTCGTTCTTGTCCTTTTTCAGACACTAAGCAGCATTTTATGCTTATATCCATAATTTGACTATTAATCTGTTATATCAACAATGTTGAAGGCACTGCATCCAGGATTCTGACAACATCCCAGCTGGAATACAGAAGATGTTGCTCCTAACTTACCCACATCCCTAGCCAAGCTGGTCTAGTCCAGCTTCAACACTGTCATCTATCCAGCAATGTGGATAATCAGCCTAATATGTCCTGTCTGCACGAAGCCAAACAAATCCCATCTGGACAGTTTGCATCCTGTAGCATAGTCTCAATTGTCAGCAAAGTGAGGTGTGGTGTCAACAGTGCTATCATATGGCACTTACTCAGCAGCAACTTGGTCAGTGACAACTTGCTCACCGATACTCAGTTTCTATGTGTAAGGACTACTCAACTCCTGATTCTATTACCGGTTTGGTCCAAGTGTTGACAAAAGAGCTAAATTCCACGATGACATGGGCGTGACAATCCTTGACATTAAGGTAGCATTCGCACAAGGGTGGTATCAAGGAGCCCTTGTAAAATTGAAGTTGTGGAATCAAGAGAAAAAAACACTCCTGGTTGGAGTCATACTGAGCACAAAAGAAGATGGTTATATATTTTTTTAGATTAGATTCCTCACAGTGTGGAAACAGGCCCTTTGACCCAACAAGACCACACCGATCCTCTGAAGAGTAACCCACCCAGTCCCATTTCCCTCTCACTAATGCACCTAACACTGTGCGCAATTTAGCATGGCCAGTTCACCTGACCTGCATATCTTTGGACTGTGGGAGGAAACCGGAGCACCCGGAGAAAACCCATGCAGACACAAGAAGAATGTGCAAACTCCACACAGACAGTCACCCAAGGCTGGAATCGAACCTGGGACCATGGTGCTGTGAGGCAGCAGTGCTAACCACTGAGCCACCACGTATTTGTTGTGAAGACCAATTATCTCAGCCCTCGGGCATTCTATAAGTATTCCACAGTATAGTTCTCGGCTCAATGTAAGGTCAAAGATTGTGATGTTCACTGACTAGACACTGCACCACACTATGAGCAACTCCTCTGATATTGAAGCAGTGTGTTTTCAAATGTAGCAAGACCTGGACATTCCAGCTTCATCCAATGAATGGCAAGTGAGATTTACACAGTGCAAATGCCAGGAAAGAATGTCTCTACCATATGAGAATCTCATACTCTCTTCTTAATCTTCAGCAGCATTATCCTCTGTCAACATCTTAGGATTGTCACTGACCAGAAACTGAATTGTACGAGCCTTATAAATACTGTGGCTGCAAGCAGATCAGAGGTTTGGAATTTTGTAATAATCTGTCTCACGATTTACCAAAGCATGTCCAGGATCTAAAGAGGACAAGTCAAGAATCTGATGGAATTCTGTCCACTTAGGTTGGATGAGTACAGCTTCAACAAGAAACTTGACACCATCCACAATAAAACTGCCCACTTGTTTGGCACCAATTTACTACTAAATGTTACTTCTTCTACCTCCAGTGCATAGTGGCAGCAGTGGGTGCAATCTACAAGATCCATTGCAGCAGCTTGCTAAGACTCCTTCATCAGTACCTTCCAAAATGTGACTTATAACCTCCTAGAAGAACAAGGCCAGCAAGCACATGGAAAGGGCACACTTCACAAGTTCTCCCTCAAACCACACAGTTTCCTAACTCAGTTGTATTGTTTGTTTTTTGTGTCTTGGTCAAAATCCTACAGCTTCCTCATGAGCAGCAACAGGAGATGTATGTACACTGTATTTGTAGTCTGCAGCAATTCAAGGAGGTGACTCCCCATCACCTATTCGAGGGCTATTTAGCATATGAAATCATGCTGACCTTGCTAACGATGCTCACTCCTCATGTTATTCCTACAAATGTCTTCCTATAATTTTGATGTAAAGTTTAGTTGTAGATAAACAGGTAAATCATCTGAGTGGCAGATCTTGCAGTAGCTTTATTTGTAATGTATTCATTGATATCAGATCCAACGAGCGAATTTTAGTTTTACATTTATGAGGATTTGACTATGCTGCGATTAAAGTCTGTGGATAATGTATATCTTTACACTTGACACCTTGCTAAGTGTTTGTATCATAAATCATGTGATCTTTCGTAATGCACTGAAATTTCACTTTTGGCATAAAAATTTAGAGTCAATAGATGATAAAGAAAGATGTTTGGTTCGAAAACCAAAGAATGCTAAATGTTTTGGGAGGTGTCTCATAAGAGTGAGCCCTACCAGAAATCTTGAAACATTAGTCAAGAGTAAGAAGGAAGCAGATGTCAGGCATAGACAGCAGAAATAGTGATTCCCTAGAAGAATATAAAGGCAGTAGGAGTATACTTAAGAGGAAAATCCGGAGGGCAAAAAGGGAGCTTTGGCAAATAAGGTTAAGGAGAATCTAAAGGGATTCTAAAAATACATTAGGGGTGAAAGGGTAACTAGGAAAAGAATCGGGCCCCTTGAGGATCAACAAGGCTGCCTATGTGTGGAACCACAGGAAATGGGGAGATATTAAATGAGTACTTTGTATCAGTGCTTACTGTGGAGAAAGATCTGCAAGTTAGAGAATATGGGGAAGGAAATAGCGACATCTTGAAAAATGTCCATTTTACAGAGGAGGTGGTGCTGGGTGTCTTAAAATGCATAAAGGCAGATAAATCCCCAGGACCTGATCAGGTGTACCCTAGAACCCTGTGGGAAGCTAGGGAAGTGATTGCTGGTAACCCTGCTAAGATATTTGAAACATAGCCAGAGGTGCCCGAAGACCGGAGGTTGGCTCATGTGCCACTATTTAAGAAAGGTGGTAAGGCAACGTCAGGGAACTGTAGACTGGTAAGGTTAACATCAGTGGTGCGCTAGTTGTTGGAGGGAATGCTGAGGGACAGGATTTACATTTATTTGAAAAGGCAAGGAGTTATTAGGGATAGTCAGCATGGCTCTGTGTACGGGAAATTGTGTCTCACGAAATTGATTGAGCTTTTTGAAGAACTGATGAAGAAGGTTGATGAGGGCAGAGTGTGGATGTGATCTATATGGACATCAGTAAGGCATTCGACAAGGTTCCTCATGGGAAACTGGTCAGCAAGATTAGATCACATGGAATAGAGGGAGAACTAGCTGGATTCTGAACTGGCTCGAAGATAGGTAGAAGACAGGGTGGTGGTGGAGGGTTGCTTTTTGGATTGGAGGCCTGTGACCAGTAGTGTGCCATAAGGATCGGTGCTGGGTCCACTGTTTTTGTCATTTATATAAATGATTTGGATATGAACATAGGTGGTATGGTTAGTAAACTTGCAGAAGACTGCAAAGCTGGAGATGTAGTGGACAGCAAAGAAGGTTACCTTAGAGTATAATGGGGTCTGGATCAAATGGGTCAATGGGTCAAGGAATTGCAAATGGAGTTTAATTTAGATAGATGTGAAATGCTACATTTTGGCAAAGCAAATTAGGGCAAGACTTATGCACTTAATAGTAAGGTTCCGGGGGGTGTTGCTGAACAAAGAAACATTGAAATGCAGGTTCATAATTCCTTGAAAGTGGAGTCGCAGGCACATAGTACAGTGAACAAAGCTTTTGATATGCTTGCTTTTATTGGTCAGTGTTTTGAGGATAGGAGTTGGGAGGTCATGTAGCCGTATAGGATATTGGTTAGGCCACCTTTGGAGTACTGTATGCAGTTCTGGTCTCCCTGCTATAGGAAGGATGTTGCGAAACTTGAAAAGGTTTGGAAAAGATTTACAAGCATGTTGCCAGGGCTGGAGGGTTTTAGCTATAGGGAAAGGCCCCTGCAATCTCCCCCCTTGCTTCCTGCAGTATCCTGGATCCTGTTCTTGAAAAATTATGCCCTTTTATACAGGAGGTTCTTCTAAGTTGGTTTTTGTTGAGTGAGGGTCTCCTAGGCAGTGATGTCTATGCTACATTTCTTGAGGTAAGCCTTCAGGGAGTCTTTGAAATGCTTTCTTGGTACTCCTCTAGCTCTAGTGCCTTCCTTGAGCTGAGCAAAGAAGATTTGCTTTTGCAATCGGAACTCTGGCATCCTAGGCATTTGGCCTGCTCAGCAGACTTGATTTCGGATGATCATGGCTCCAATGTTGGTTCTTTCAAGTATGCCCTTCCTCTCGATGAATGCAGAGACTCCATCTCAAATTCTGTTGGTACATCTCCAGGGCCTTGAAATAAACATTTAAATGTAGTCCAGGTTTTGGAGCAGAATAAACAAGTCAGAAGGACAAAGTATTACTACAGATGTCATGGTCATAGAGTCATAGAGATGTACAGCATGGAAACAGAACCTTCGGTCCAACCTGTCCATGCTGACCAGATATCCCAACCCAATCTAGTCCCTCCTGCCAGCACCCGGCCCCTCCAAACCCTTCCTATTCATATACCCATCCAAATGCCTCTTAAATGTTGCAATTGTACCAGCCTCCACCACTTCTTCTGGCAGCTCATTCCATACACATACCACCCTCTGCGTGAAAAGGTTGCCCCTTAAGTCTCTTTTATATCTTTCCCCTCCCACCCTAAACTTATGCCCTCTAGTTCTGGACTCCCCGACCCCAGGGAAAAGACTTTGTCTATTTAGCCTATCCATGCGCTTCATAATTTTGTAAACCTCTATAAGGTCACCCCTCAGCCTCTGACGCTTCAGGGAAAACAGCCCCAGCCTGTTCAGCCTCTCCCTGTAGCTCAAATCCTCCAACTCTGGCAACATCCTTGTGAATCTTTTCTGAACCCTTTCAAGTTTCACAACATCTTTCAGATAGGAAGGAGATCAGAATTGCATTCAATATTC
>NC_057730.1:17065064-17073349 GCF_004010195.1 Chiloscyllium plagiosum
CTTCTACCTTTGAGCCAGTTCTGTATCCAAATGGCTAGTTCTCCCTGTATTCAATGAGATCTAACCTTGCTAATCAGTCTCCCATGGGGAACCTTGTCAAACGTCTTACTGAAGTCCATATAGATCACATCTACTGCTCTGCCCTCATCAATCTTCTTTGTTACTTCTTCAAAAAACTCAATTAAGTTTGTGAGACATGATTTCCCACGCACAAAGCCAGGTTGACTATCCCTTATCAGTCCTTGCCTTTCCAAATACATGTACATCCTGTCCCTCAGGATTCCCTCCAACAACTTGCCTACCACCGAGGTCAGGCTCACCGGTCTATAGTTCCCTGGTTTGTCTTTACCGCCCTTCTTAAACAGTGGCACCACGTTTGCCAACCTCCAGTCTTCAAAGGCAACATTCATGGATTGGATGCAGTGTTGAATCTCTGCATCAATGTCAGCCTTAGATGAGAAGTAGCTTCCCAGGTAGGGAAATGTTCCAAGTTTGGGAGTACTTCTTCATTGATCTTAATTGACAAGGAAACCAGACTGGTTGGTAAGGGACTTGAGTCTTCTTGCCGTTGTGGCCGAGACCAATTCCTTTGCTTGCTTCCATGAAGGCATTAAGTGAGGCTTGAAGATTCTCTTCCACAGATGATGTTGGCATGACCATTCTGAAATTCCACAAGTGAGGTCAGTGTAATTTTCTTCTTGGATTTCGACCAGTTGAGGTTGACTTCTGTCTTTATCTGAAAGGATTCTGTCATATTACCATTGGTGATGACCGTCACCAACATCTTGTACACAATTTATATACAAATATTAACTTAAGAGCAAGAGTTGTGCCATTAACTTCTAACTTTCTGTCCTGGCAAAAACATTGCAAATGTCATCTGGGAAAATGCTATTCCTAGCTAATGTAAAGACCTCTGACATTGATCTATTTTTATACCCTTTTTTTTAGCAGGTACATTTTATAATGTAGAGCACAAGTCTATGCACGTGCCAACACAACAAACTCTTATCCAAGTGATTCTTGAAGACCAAGAAGAATTCATATAGCTTCCTAGCAACAACCAAACCTTATAACAATGTTTACAGAGGATAGACTATGGGAGTCTAGCTGGAAGTGGTTAGAATAGTCAAGTCTGGAAATACCAAAGGCATCTATGAGAATTTTAGTGGCAAATAAATTGAAAACAGGTGATGTCAGGCACGGTTATGCTGGGGAAAATAAAAGGCTTTTAACAGTGACGCAGTTATGAGGGTGGAAGCTCACCTGGGGATCAAATGTGACACCTATGTTATGAACAGCTGTTTTCAAGGAGAGGATGGAGATGGTAGCTAGGGAATGAAGACAGGTGCAAGAATTGGAAACAATAGCTTCAGGTCTGAGGAAAGTGTGAATGGGTTTTTTTTTAATGGGGAAAGGAATGTTACCAGAACAGAGGAACAGTAATGGATTTACTTTTGAAAAGAAGGTAACAGAAATATTATGGAAGTATTGAATGATTCATTTTCAATGTTACATTTGACTGTACACATCTTGCTTTGTAGTTGTGTCTTAGAAATCTTCACTAAAGCACTTTTGCATATTGCTACTGTGCTTCCAATCAAATGTACTTCTTGCTTATAAAATACTTTGGAACATCCGAAGGTCTTGAAAGCTGTAAAATGCAAGTGTATTGTGTTTGCAAATTAATTGTTCCCTTCCATTAGAATATGTATAAATTTGTTAATAGTTGAGGCCTATGAATATTTTCCAATTTATTTTGTATGTTACTTTCGAGTATAGAATAAAATTAAAGTAATAAAAATCAAATAAAACTTTAATGAATTAAAGAAATTATTGTACTTTGTACTAAATATACTTTAGTTTCATAACTTACCATTATACTGTGTACTTAGTTACTTGACTTTTTTGAAAAGATAAAAATGTTTGGCCTTTTTAAACAATGATGGAGATGCTACTAAATTAAGTGAATTTGTGTATGACTTCAGTAAAATTGTAATTTACAAAATCTGTTGTTTAATCAAGAAGCCAGTAATTCACCATGTTTAAGCTTTTTTTTTAAGGTTTCCAGCAAACTAAATTCCTTCTTCTCCCCCACCTGCCCCCAAGGCATACCCAAAAGTAGGTGAGTTAGCCCTTGGCCTCCCCTATTGTTGTGTTGCAATAAGGTCATGGTGACATTTCTTCGTCCCTTTCTGTGAGAGTTATTCATTTTTCCTGAGATCAAGTGAAATGGAGCTGAGTGGAACTTACTTTGTAATTCTATGGTTGAGAAAAAAGGTGTGTGCAAATAAATTCTCTGAGCAAAGTGTTTATATTTTCTTTTCAAATGCTCTTTTGCTTGATTAATTTGTGTCCTGTAACCTGAGTATGTCAGATGCTCCTTTTTCTCTTCATTCTCGCCCTAACCCCACCTCAATGTGAAGGTAATTGGAGAAAGCATGGAATTATTACAGTTGATCGAGCCTGTCAATGCTGTGAAGACATCTCAATGATTCGGATGATTTATTATGTTCAAGAGTCACATTTTTCTATCAGAGATATTTGCGAATGACTGGCACAAATCTATTGCAATTGTTGGGTTTTTAAAGCAAATTGGGCCCAGATTAGGTGACCACTCTGCATTGAAACTATTCTCCAGAGGCTGCGAAGTAATAAGATCCTAATTCTATTCTTTTGTATGTAAATGTTCAGTGGGGATCCTGTTGTAATTCAAATACACATAACCAGATTTTGTTCCAGGCTATATTATACAAACCTGAAAGTTTTCAGTGGAAGGGACGTCTCTGCATAATTAAACCATGAAGTTTTGAATAATGACAATATATAGGATTAGTGTACATTCAATGCTATGGCAACAGTTAAATTCTGTGAGGTCCTTCACTAAAACTTTGCATCTGGACAGAACAGTGATTCAGCTGTCAAAACTCTGTTTCTTGGGTATTGGAGCAGATAGTATACTTCTCAAAGCTTATGATTGCTACATCATGTATAAATAGATATTTAATATTGGTGTGACATAGACCATGATACTTGATTTATATTGCATCTAAATTTGTAGGTCACCAATCAGAAGCTTCATTTAAGTGTAAACTTGGTTCATGTTCTTTTTACCTCTTTCCTTTTTCTTTTATCACACTGACTTAAATCGTAATTCTTTCTTTTATTGTTTCTAATTGCTGTACATGTCAATTTCTGGCACAGTCCATTGTGATACAAGAACCTATTTTAAGTTTGAATCATTTATTTCCATGCATTTAATCATTTTCCAGTTCGTATTTAGTAACTGGCAAGTTCTGCATGCCAGAAATACAAACCATTCAAGCTTATCCATACTGCTTTGTAGCAAGGCCAGAGAATGGATCAGAATTACATAAATGTTAAATTGACATAATGAAAAACAGGACTTTACATTCAAAATGTTACTTGGAAATAATATAATTCCGCCACATTAAATTTAATTTAATTTGGGTAGGTTTTATACTCCAGGAGTCAGTCTATCAGGTGCATTTTAGTACATTAGATGAAGCAAGCCAATTGACACTTCAAGCCTGATGTAACATTCAATAAGATCACTAACTAGTGTTGTACCACAGGGATCCATTCTGAGACCACAATTATTTGCAATATATATTAACGGTTTGAATGAGGAAAGTGAATCTCAAGTTTGCAAATGAGGCAAACATAGTTTAGAAGGTAAGTGGTGAAGATGACACAAAGTCTGCACAGGGATATAGATAGGTTAAACTAATTGAATGGGCAAAAACTCAGCAGCTGGAATAAAATGTAGAGAAATGTGAAGTTTTGCACTTTGGCAGGAAGAATAGAAGAGCTAACTATTTAATTGGAGAAATGCTGCAGAAGGCTACAGAACAAAGAGAACTGAGAGTTCTTGTCCTTGAATCACAAAAAGCCAGTGTTCAATTTCAAGGGGTAATCGGGAAGGAAATGCAAGATTAGCCTTTATTTCAAAGGGAGTAGAATATGAAAATAAGGAAGTTTTACTGAAACAACACAAGGCACTAGTCAAATCAAAGCTTCCATATTGTGAACAGTTTTGGGTCCTTTATCTGAGAAAAGATATACTGTCATTGGAGGCAGTTCAGAGAAGGTTTGTGAGGCTGATACCAGGTATGGGAAGGGAGGGGGCCTTTTGGGATATAGAAGAATGAAAGATGATCTTTCTGAAGCACACAGGATTCTTAGAGGACTTGACAGGGTAGATCCGAAAGGTTCTGAGCCCATATGGGAAAATCTAGACCCACAGGCAATAATCTCAGGATAAGGCATTGTACCTTTAAGACACAGATGAGAAGGAATTTCTTCTCTGAGGGTTGTGAATCTATGGAATTATTTACTACAGAAAGGTGTTGAGATTTTGAAGCTGTAAGAGAATTGAGAGTTATGAGCAAAGGCAGGAAAGTGGAGTTGAAGTTTATTAGATCAGCCACAATCTCATTGAATGGCAGAGAAGGCTCGAAGAGCTGAATGGCCTATCTCTGGTCATATGGTCAAGATGTCTCACCTCAGCTTGGTCTTAAATGACTAACCCCTTATTCTGAGATTGTGACCCTGTTTTCTAGTTTTTCCATGCCAGCCTAAGTGCAACATCTCCCAATCAAACTCCTCAGGATATTTATATGCATCAATTAGATAACCTCTCTGTTTTCTAAACTGTAGTGAATACAGACATAGACTATCCAACCTTACCTCCTAGGACAATCTCTTCATCTCAGAAACCAGTCCAGTGAACTTGTTGTATTTCCCCTATGTCTTCTGTAGTTAAGTAGACCAAGACTATACCATTACTCCAGGTGGGGCCTCTATCTTTTGGGTGTTGCTCCAGATATTGTTGGCTTATGTATTTTTGACGACACACAAAAATGAGCCCTTGTGTTTTCACTGTTGTTCACACTTGGTGTAATAATCAGATAACAATCACCTGATGAAGGAGCGTCGCTCCGAAAGCTAGTGTGCTTCCAATTAAACCTGTTGGACTATAACCTGGTGTTGTGTGATTTTTAACTTTGTACACCCCAGTCCAACACCGGCATCTCCAAATCAGATAGCTTTGATAGTGAGGCAGCACTAACAGAAGACTTTCTTCTTTTAGTAACCTTGGCACTGGTTCTACTTATTGCCTTTGGCTTGGAGATACATCAGAATGGCATTAAGGCAGTTCTTGTTTTGGACTTTAATTCCAGAACTAATTTATTGAATAGTAATTGAATAGCTTAATGAATAGCAGAATCTTAAATCATCTGTTGCCAAACCATGGTCAGAGAAAATATGTCTGGAAGGAGGAAATGAAATCTGTGGCCTATTGGTTAGTATCTATTTGTATTCTCAACCAATGCCCACACACAGACTTACAAATAAGGATCACTGAAGAAAGACTTAAATTTAAATAGCATCTTTCACAACCTCAAGACCTCCCAATGTGCTCTGCAGTCAATGAAACATTTTCTAAATATATTTGCTGTTGTAATATGGGCAATATGACAGCCAATTTCTGCATAGCAAGTTCCTACAAACAGTACCAAGATAGATGCTCATATCCACTGTTTTGGTAATGTTGATTTAGGGTTAAATATTCACCAAATTACAAATGATAATCATCACGAACAGAAACACTAACTGATCGTTTGCTTCCATAGCCAAAAGGCCACTGAGGCTAATTATAGAACAGTACCCACCATTGCCAGTGTGTAGCTGAGATATGGCAGATGAAATGCAGTAACAGGTAACAGCAAACCTGTACAACATAAAACTATTTCCGACAAAAAAAACAAAAAGGATTTGGGAGTGATTACTGATCATACCCTGAAAGCAACTATCTGGTGAGTGTGAAGCACTTATCAGATATAAATCAGCACTTGAATGCTCCTGGAGGGCATTGGATTACAAGTCAGAACAAATTATATTGACAATGTATAGGTCAATGGTGAATGTCTGGGATATAGTACATAGTTTTGACCATTAGACACATTTAAAAGAGTTGAAAAAAGACGGAAATGGGTGGCTCTAGGTCTTTGGGACTAAGCTGTGCTTAAGAAAAAAAACTAAAGCAACTAAACTTATTTTTGTTGGAGAATAGACTCCAGTGGATCTATAATGCAGGACTAACAATAATTGAATGTACAGACAAGATGCAAGTAAACAAACTATTTAATTGGGCAATAACAAGATTAATAGACACCTTATATATGGTACAAGGATGATGCTTATTCATGGTAAGAACGTGATGTGATTTTTTTTTAACACAGGCAAGTTGGTGCCCTGCAGTTTTGGACACAGACTACAAAACCATACAAGCCTCAAGTATGCTCATAAATATGGGAACACTTCCCCATGGGATAGGTGATGTAGGGGATAGATTCTGAGAAATTAGTGATTTCTAGTCAAATCTCTCAAATGAAATTGGATTGATGGAGGACTTTGGATGTTTATTGTATTGTTTAATTGTTTCTAGGGAGGTAACGGAAACAAGCTGGTGTAAGTTGAAGCAAGGAATCTGAAGATTGGCAGAAGGTTTGGTGTGGTCGTCATAAATGAAGAATATGGCACCTGAGTTATTCTCATTTGCTGATTATAGACAGTTGTCGAAGCTGTTAAACAACAATTGGAAGCAGGGACTCAGTCTGACATTTTCTTCCCCTAAGCTTAATTATCAGATTCCAAATCCAGGCTCAGAATTGATCAGTACTATTGACATAAAGCAGAAATTGAATCTTGCTCAGTACCACATCTTGCAAGTGTGTTTACACTGTAAGTATTAGCACTAAATGATCTACCAAACTTATGTAACTCAGCACACCTTCTCCCAACTCCCTTCCACAATGAACTAAACATGATGGACCAAATAGATCTGAAAGCGGGAAGCCATTGGAGGGGGCACATGGGGCGAGAGGTGAAGAATAGATTCACTTAGTGTGTCATGACAACCTTGAATGAATTTTTTTTCAGGGAGGTGGAAAAGATTCAACACGTGATTGAAAAGAGAAAATTAGCAGGGCTATGGAGAATGACCAGGGGAATGGAACTTACAAAGAATCACGAAGTCACAATGGCTCCTTTGCTGTGTGGGTCTATAAATGGAGCAAATGCAGAATTCTGGTAAAAGATCACTGACCAGAAACTTAATTCTGCTTCGCAGATCTCTCCACCGACACGATCTGATATACTGAGTGTTTCTGTCACTTGGTGTTGTTATTTCTGATTTCCAGCATTTGCAATATTTGGCATTTGATTAAAACGTGTGGGTTGTCTTCCACTAGTCACACCCTTCAGCCCTGCAATTGAAGAACTCCCCACGCTGATCATTGAAAGGGGAGATATCCACCAGATTGTTCCCCACCTATAACTTTAAGTTTGGCATAATGATCATAACTATTGGTACATCATCAGACACAGTGATTTCTCAATAAATAGTTTACCAACTTAACTTAAAACTATCATAATTTATAATGATGCAAGCAAATCCAGTAGTCTGGAGAGTCATACCACCCTCAAACATAAACCCTGTTTCTTTCTCCACAAATGCTGGCAGACCTGCTGAGTTTCTCCAGCAATTTGTGTTTAATTCAGTGTTCAGCTGCAGTAACCTAATTGATAATCAGAGACTTTTTAGCCTTAATATAGGTGACAATAAGAAATAGGAACAGGGTCAGGCTGTTTGGCCCTGGGAGCTGCTCCACCATTCAATTATATCATGGCTGATCCAACATTCCTGAGGTCCACATTTTTGCTCTTTCCCAACCCCTTGATTCCCATACTGATCAATAATCTATACATCTCAGCCTTAAATGTGCATAAAAGACTCTATCCCCACAGCTCTCTGTGGCAAGGGTTTCCAACTCTACGAGAAAAGAAATTCCATCTCATCTCTATCTTAAATACTGTGGGTGGCATGGTGGCACAATGGTTAGCACTGCTGCCTCACAGTGCCAGAGACCTGGTTCAATTCCCGCCTCAGGCAACTGTCGGTGTGGAGTTTGCACATTCTCCCCGTGTCTGCGTGGATTTCCTCCGACAGCCCAAAAATGTGCAGGTCAGGTGAATTGGTGCTGCTAAATTGCCCATAGTGTAAGGTGAAGGGGGAAATAGAACATAGAACATAGAAGAATACAGCGCAGTACAGGCCCTTCGGCCCTCGATGTTGCGCCGATCCAAGCCCACCTAACCTATACTAGCCCACTATCCTCCATATGCCTATCCAATGCCCGCTTAAATGCCCATAATGAGGGAGAGTCCACCACTGCTACTGGCAGGGCATCCCATGAACT
>NC_057730.1:17073514-17099248 GCF_004010195.1 Chiloscyllium plagiosum
ACTCCGGGACTCAATTCCTCTACCAATAAAAGCCAGTACGCCATATGCCTTCTTCACCGCACTATTTACCTGGGTGGCAACTTTCAAAGATCTGTGTACATGGATATCAAGATCCCTCTGCTCATCCACACTACCAAGTATCCGACCATTAGCCCAAATGTAGGGGAATGGGTCTGGGTGGGTTGCTCTTTGGAGGGTTGGTGTGGACTTGTTGGGCCAAAGGGCCTGTTTCCACACTGTAAGTAATCTAATCTAAATTCTTGCCCCTTTATCCTAAGATTGTGCCCTCTGATTCTAAACTCTCCCATGAGGGAAAATGTCCTCTCAGCATTTATTTTTCAAACCCCTTAAAAATCCTATATGTTTCAATGAGACCATCTCCCATTCTTCTAAACTGCATTGAATAGAGTCCTAACCTGTTTAACCTTTGCTCATAAGACAATCCCTCCATTACTAGGGATCATCTTAATGAACCTTCTCTGAACTACATCCAATGAAATAATATATTTCCCTTAAAAAGGGGATCAAAACTACACTCAGTGCTCCAGATGTGGTCTCACTAGCAGCTTATATGGTTACAGTAAGACCTTCCTACCCTCATTCTCCAAAACCCTTGAAATAAGGGCCAAGGTTCCATTAACCTTCCTGATTACCTGCTGCACCTGTATGATAGCTTTCTGTGTTTTGAGTACAAGTGCCCCATGTCCCTTTGTGTTGCAGCTTTTTGCAGTTTTTCTCTATTTAAATAATCCTCTTGGTCTCCCTTCTGAAATGAATAATTTAGCATTTTACCACAATATACTCTACTTGCCATCATTTTGCTCACTTACTTGACCTATCAGAGCCTCTCTGTAAACTGCTTGCATCCCTCTTACAACTTGCCTTTCCACCTGTTTTTGTGTCATTTGGCTGCATTATAATCACTTCCTTTGTCCAAACCATTAATATATATTGCAAACAGTTGCGGTTCCAGCAGTGATCCCTGTGGAACCCCACTGGTCATGGGTTACCAACCTGGAAAAGAAGCCCTTATCCCTACTCGATTATTCCTGCCCATGACCCAATTCTCTATCCATACTAATGAAATATCGGGAATCCCTACAGTATGGAAGCAGGTTATTCAGTGCATCAAGTCCACAATCACCCTTTGAAAAGCATCCGACCCTATGCTTGTAACCCTGCATTTTCCATGGCTAATCCACCTAGCCTGCACGTTCCTAGACACTATGGGTAATTTAGCATGGCCAATCCATCTAAACTGCACGTCTAGGAGGAGTCCCCAGTGGAAACCCACTCAGAAACAGGAAGAATGTGAAAACTCCACAGAGACAGTCGCCTGAGGGTGGCACTATGAGGCAGCAATGCTAACCACTGAGCCTCCATGCTGACCTTAACCTTAACCTTAACCTTGTGACTTAATCTTCTGTGGACGCTGTTGAACATCTTTGGGAAGTCCAAATACAACACATCTACTGGTTTTCCCTCTATCCACTCTGGTTGAGACTTTATCAAATAGCTGTATTAATCAGACATGATTTCCCCTAAATGAAGCCATTGATTATGATTTGATGATAATATGAAAGCAGTGGCAACCAAAAAACGGGCAATTTGGAATCTTTGAAAGGATTCCTTAATCCGTATGTAGTTTGAGTGCTTTCCTTGAGTTGGGTAAAAATGATTTGTTTTGGTAGTCGAAACTCAAAAATCCAAAGCATGTGGCCGGCCCAGTGGAGGGATCAGGAGTTGAGAGGATCAGGATCATGGCCTCAATGTTTGAGGATGTTAACTGCTTTAAAGATACTGGTATTATTGTGCCTGTCTTTGCATAGTCAGAGTTTCAGAACTGTACAGAAAAGTAGGCCGGATGACTGCCTTACACCCAAGGATTTTATACCTAGTACAGATGTGGTCATCAAAGACTCTCATCCTCCACGTCTGAAGGTGGTGTTTGCAGGTTAAATACAAGGTTGGATGCCAACTTTAAATGAGAGCTAGTTTCTCCACAGGGGAAATGTTCCACGTCTGGGAGGATGTCTCAGATTTTAATGGGCTTAAGGGGCAGACTGTAAAGGATTTGAATCTTCTTGTGGTTATGACGGAGATCAATTCTTCATTATGCTTCCGTGAAGGCATTGAGTGAGGTTTGAATGTTCTCTTCTGAGTGAGCACAGATCAGTTTGTCATTCACATACTGAAATTCCTTGAGTGAGGTCAGTGATGTTTTCTTCTTGGATTTCAACTTGTTGAGGTTGAAAAGCTTTATGTCCCTCCTGTAGACAATGTTCAAACCACTGGGAAACTTGTTCTTGACAAGATGAAGAGCGATGGCATTGAAGATAGAGAAAAGGATGCGGGTGATGACACATCTCTGCTTGACCCTTGTCTGGACCTCAGTGGAGTTTGTCATATTACCGCAGGTGAGGGCTATTGTTGACATCTTGTCATAGCAGAGATGGACGATTTTGCAAATTTCACTGGATAGCCAAACTTTGATAGATTCATCCATAGCAATTTTTGACTGACTGAGTCGAAGACTTTGGTCAGATTGGTCAAGGCCATGTAGAGTGTTTGATGGTTTTTCTGCCATTTCTCTTGGAGTTGCTGAGCAGTGCAAACCATGTCCATAATTCCACTGTTCAGTTGGAATCCACACTGGCTCTCAGGAAGGATTAACCTCAGAGACTGGGAGAAGGTGCCTAGCAAGAATTTGATCAATGATCAGCCAGGTGACAGAGAGTAGGGAAATTCCTTGGTAGCTCCCAGAGTCCATTTTGTCGTCTTTCTTGAAGACAATGACAATGGCAGCATCCCTGAGATCGGCAGGGATTTCCTATTTGTCCCAGATTATGAGGAAGTGTTGAAGTCAGCTGTAAAGAAATTATTGTCTACAGGACTAGGAAACACCGAGACTGGTTTGACAAGCATGACCTCACCAACAAGAAGATGAAAGCTTTCCATGCCTGGGAAAATGACATCATCAGCCAGATACAGAGGAGAACTCATCAAACAGCAAAGGCAAAATTACAATGAAGAACTAGAGAAATTATGAATTAATGGTGGACTGAAAAAGATTAAGGGCTGCAATTCCTTGCCGACAAGCATAACACCTGGAATTTCTTCAATACCAATGAAGCAGTATATAGACCCAACATGTTTGGCCTCTAGCTGGCATGGAGTAAGGATGGAATCCTTTTGACAGACTGGAGAAAATGTCAGCCTTCTGCTTTGAGAAAACTTCAAAGAATGCTTAGAACATGATACAAAGATAGATGAGGATGTGTTTGAGGAAATCCCCCAACTCCCTTTCAAAGTTGATCTTGAACTTTCACCAAGTGTGCAAAATGTTGAAGCTGTTATTCGACACATGGAGAATGGAAAAGCAACAGGCAGAGACGGGGTTCCAATGGGAATTTTCGAACTTGCAGGAGCACAGCTTACACCTTTTCTCCATCAATACTATAGAAAAGAAGGCTATATTGAATTCCTGATGAAGGGCTTTTGCCCAATACGTCAATTCTCCCGCTCCTCAAATGCTGCCTGACCTGCTATGCTTTTCCAGCACTACACTCTCAACTCTGTATTGGAGCTTCATAGAGAGAGAAGGTTCTGATATGGGATAATATTAAACTACTGTGCCCATTGGGAAACTGATAGAATTGAGTGCAGTACCAGTTTTACACACAGCTGAATTTACAGTCCACTAAGGTCAATGCAATATTGGACACAGTATATAACTAGAGTACCACCAATCCTGAGTCTAACTCTTTGGAAGTAAAGTTATTTAATTTTAAAGAAGTGATTAGTCTGTAACCCACAAAATTAATCTGATGTGTGATTTTGTCCTTTTGGGAGACCATTTAAAACTTGTAAATAATTTTGCATGCTATTTGCAGTGGGTAAATGGACAACAGTTTTGAAAGACTTATAGTCTCAATGATCTTCCAAAATAAAAGTGATGACTTTATTAAAAGCAAAGAGCTTACAATAAATTATAGAAGCTCAAACATTTTATGTGAATGAGGTCTCTCTTTGATTGAATTTAGTATGAATCATCTAGATCTTTGCAGCTAAAATTCTGAGTTTCATCAAGTCCTGTTTCCAAAGCCTGAAAGATCACTAACTATATGGAGCAAATTTAAATCATTTCAATTTGATTACAATAAGAACCAAGGGTGGTTATTGAGGATAAATGTTTACATATATTGGTTTGGATTTGGAATGTAGTCTCTATTGAAACTGAGGTAGATGCAGGGTCAAATTAATGTTCAAATGGAAATTGGATATACACTTGGAAAAAGAAATAAAGTAAGACAGATTGGGCTGGGGGGAACAGCAGCAGAACTGAGTGAATTTGTCTTTAAAGGTATCAGTGCATACTTGATGGACCTCATTTTGAACTGCCCTATTTTATTGGATTTGAAGTGTATTGCTGGACCCAAACTGCAAGCTAGACAGAAACTGTTGAGGGTTAAAAGGTGACAAGAATGGGGTCAGTTGCCTCGAAACAGGAAAAGCAACATGATTTCTCTTCTTGATCCCAGTCACAGGGTTTGGGCTCAAGTCTCACATCAGGGCTTGGATACATAAATACCAGGGCTGAACGCCAGTATTACCATAGAGGGAACATTGTCAATGGTGCCACCTATTGAATGAGATATTAACCTGAGGCCCTTTCTGTTCAGGCAAAGACTGCAAAGTTAATGTGCCATACCATTATTCTGAAGAGCAGGGGAGTTATCCCCAGCATCCTGGTCAATATCTATCCATCAAACAACATCAAATCAGTTATCTGATCATGATTACATTGTTAACTCCATAAACGTTGGTAAAATCCATTGCTACATTGCAAAAAGTATAGAGGGAGAAGCAATATTTGTCCCTCAACTAACATTACTCTAAAAGAAAATGTCTGGTTATTAAATCTCATTGTATTTTGTGACACGTTGCTGTGTGCACTTTGGCTGCTGTGCTTCCTACAATAAAACAGTGATGGTACTTCAGAATAAAATGTTCAGCGGTTTAAATTTTAGTTTGGGGCATCCTGAGTCTATGAAAGGCACAACAAGAATGAGGTGGCATAGTATCTCAGTGGTTAACACTGCTGTCTCACAATAAGGGACCCCTGGTTCAATTCCAGCCGCGGGTGACTGTCTGTGTGGGGTATTCACATTCTCCCTGAGTCTGCATGGGTTTCCACCGAGTGCTCTAGATTCCTCCCACAGTCCAAAGGTTAAATGGGTTAGCCATAGAAAGTGCAGGGTCACAGCCAAAGGGTGGATCTGGGTAGGATGCTGTTTGGAGGGTGGACTTGTTGGGCTGAATGGCCTTCTTCTTCCCATGTCTGTCTGGGTTTCCTTCGGGTGCACTGGTTTCCTTCCACAGTCCAAATATGTGTGGGTTGGCCAATCTAAATTGTCTGTATTATCAAGGGTTATGTAGGTTAAGTGGATTAACCATGGTAAGTGTAGGATCACAGGGACAAGGGAGGGGGCTAGATTTGGTTGGGATGCTCTTAGGGTGGGTCAGTGCAGACTCTATGGTCAAACAGACTCTTTCTGCATTGTAGGGATTCCATGATCAAAAAGATTGCAACTCTTAATTTCATTTAAGCATGGCTTTAGATAAACTAAAAAATCTCATGAGAGGAGATAAAAAGTACTCTTTAATCAGGATATCATTATGGCATTCTATCCCATCCGTTTCAAGTGCAGATCAAGAAACTATGGTTTTAAAATTAAATCACTTTTTATCTGACTTCAACTCTAATATGGTTTATGATTTGAGTTTTTCCTCTAGCGGAGGACCTTTACCTGGTGCAACAGTGCTTAACTTATCCCTCATAACAAAAAAAAACTAGGCGTAGACACCATGGTTTTGAAGAGTCCAATAGACATTTATCGCAACTCACTAATATATAAGATTAGTGCATTCTCAGATACAAGGCTGTTATTAAGCTATTTGATTACAGCAGAAGAGAATGTTTTAAGTGTGTCATGCTTCAGTGATCCCAAGTAAGATGGGTTCTGAGGCCTTTATATTTTCAGTTCACATGCTATAATACAGTGATGATATCATGAACAAGTCACTTAAAAGCATTGTGACTACTGACTGTGAGACATAACAGAACAGTGTCCACTTTTAATTAAAAACATTCTGCTCAAATACATATTGAATTGTTAATTAAGACATGTAATGTTTTCAGAATTTGTTGGCTTTACTGATTGCTTTGAGCCGATTTTGAAACACACTTGCAAAGTAAAATACAGCTGTTAACTCAATTTACTGTGCAAAAGGCAATAAAAGACATTTTAATTAAAATGCATTAAAATATACATTAAAATTAAGCAGCAGTTAACTTTCAAAGCGTGATTTCATTTGAATCAAAATGTTGTGTTTGCTAAATAAACCACCTCCTGAATATAATCGTAGCAAAATTACTTCAGAAGTTCAAAAGTTGCTTTCATGTTTTAATTAAAACATGTTTTATTATTTTCACTGCTGCACAGCTCAACTTGGTTTTTATTTTCAGTAATATTTCCCTCATGCTCTGGAATGGGTGCAGCTGACAAATAGCAACTCACCTGGCCTGGTCTGCCATCAGTTGTTTAAAAAGGAACAGTAGACAATAGTCTGTTCCAACATTCTGTGTGGTTGTCCCTTAAAATGAGGAGAACATTTGCATCCCATTGGTAACAATCTGCACGTGGAATTTTTAATGTTGGGAGACTGTTGAGCTACAGCTACAATTCAGGCTGACAGGGAGATTCTCACAGCCTTACTGCCTAGCATTGGAAAGGTGTGCAGATTGATATCAACGCATTTGGCCATGATCTGAACATACTTTTCATGGCCATCAAATCTCAGGGTAGGGCCCACACCATGCGATTCTGGTTCAGAGACAGGGAAACTGCTGCTATGATGAAAGAACTCCACTGTTCCAGCATTCAGTAAGATAATGGCTGATCCATGGCCTAATTATATATACCTGTCTTTGGCCTAGTTTCTGTAATATGTTTTCGTTACCAAAAGTCTATCAATCTCTGAAATAAAATTAACAGCAGAGCTGGCATCAATTGCCATTTGAAAAGAGAGTTCTAATCGCCTCAATAAAATTGATGTTGGGGGTGCCAGGATATAATTTGGATATGTGATGGAGTCAATAAAACAGGTGACCTTGACTTGGCAGCCCATTTGAATGCTTCAAGCTAATTTTCAGTTCCATTGCAATTTTGGGCATACTGCACTGAACATGGAGAAGATTTGCAACTCCTCTGTAAATTTAATTTTCATTTGTTCATGGAATATGTGCATTATTGACTGGCCAGCATTTATTGTCCATCCCTACTTGCTCTGGAAAAGGTGGTGGTAGCCATCTTCTTGAACCATTGCAATTCTTGAGGTATGGGGATAGACCAGCAACAGTAAAAGTACAACAATATAATTTCCAAGTCAGGATGGTATGTGACTTTGAGGAGAACTTGCAGGTGACAATGTTCTCATGTATCTGCTGCCCTTGACCTTCTAGGTGGTAGTTGTTACAGTTCTATACATTACTACATTGCATTTTGTTGATGGTATGCACTAATGCACTCTGTGTCAGTGGTGAAGGGATTGGTTGGGGTGCCAGTCTAGGAACTGTTTTCATAGAATCCCGACAGTGTGGAAGCAGGCCATTCAACCCATCGAGTCCACACCGACTCTCCGAAGTACATCCCATGCTCCATACTTTCTCCATATAACCCTGCATTCCCTGTGGCCAATCCACCTAGCCTGCACATCTTTTGAACATGGGAGGAAACCAGAGCACCTGTAGGAAATCCACACAGACGCAGGGAGCATATGCAAACTCCACACATATAGTCACCAGACTGGAATTGAAGCCTGGCACTGTGAGGCAACAACACGAACCATTGAGCATCTGTGTCTGGATAAAGCCAATCTTCTTCAGAGTTATTGAAGATCTACTCATCCAGGCAAATGGGGAGTATTCTGTCAGACTCCTGACTTGTGCCTTGTAGATAGCAGACATGCTTTGGATAAATGGGAGGACAGCTAGATTAGATTCCCTACAGTGTGGAAACAGGCCCTGCAGCCCAACAAGTCCACACCGTCCCTCTGAAGAGTAACCCACCCAGACCCATTTCCCTCTGACTAATGCACCTAACACTATGGGCAATTTAGCATGGCCCATTCACCTGACCTGCACATCTTTGGACTGTGGGAGGAAACCGGAACACCCGCAGAAAACCCACGCAGACACAAGAAGAATGTGCAAACTCCACACAGACAGTCACCCAAGGCTGGAATCAAACCTAGGACCCTGGTGCTGTGAGGCAGCAGTGCTAACCACTGAGCCACCGTGCCACCCTGCTCTTGTAAACACATTTTTACATAGCTGATCCAATTCACTTTCTGGTTAATGATAGCCCAGGATGTTAATGGTGGGTGATTCATTAGTAATACTGTTAATGTAAAAGGGCAATGATTGATTCGATCTTGTGAAGATGGTCATTGCCCGGTACTTGTATGGTGTGAATGATACTTGTCATTTATCAGCCAAAGAACATAGAACATAGAACATAGAAGAATACAGCGCAGTACAGGCCCTTTGGCCCTCGATGTTGCGCCGATCCAAGCCCACCTAACCTACACCAGCCCACTATCCTCCATATGCCTATCCAATGCCCGCTTAAATGCCCATAAAGAGGGAGAGTCCACCACTGCTACTGGCAGGGCATTCCTCAACTCCCGACTCGCTGAGTAAAGAAAAGATATTGTCGAGGCATTGCTGCATTTGGACATAGACTGCTTCAGTACCTGAACCAGTGCTCATCATTGTGCAATTATAAGTGAACAACCCCACTTCTGTCCATATGGAAGATCATTGTTGAGCCTAGGACACTACTCTGAGGATTTCCCGCAGTGACATCCTAGAGATTAAATGATTACCCTCCAACAAACACAATCATCTTCCTTTGTGCTAGGATTCATTCACTTGGCACTTTTGGCTGAAGATAAATGCAGTTTTTTTCACTAATAAAGCATGATGCTGCCAAATTGCATAGCATGGTTACTAGCTTTAAACATCCTTTTAAATCTTTTATTTTATTCATTAATAGGATGTGTCACTGGCAAGGCTAGCATTTGTTGCCTACCGCTAGTTCTTGACCTGAGTGCCTAGCTGGGACGTTTTGGGAGGTAAGGGTCAACAACTTTGCTGTGGGTCTGGAATTACCAGTAGTTCAACTGGCTAACAGCTAACACCAGGCTTTGCGCGAATAGAAATCTTACAAGGCAGAGCAGATATTCTAAATGAAATCATTGATGTACAATGTCAAATGTTTGGAATTACAAGAAAGTAAGAGTGAATGTTCTAATCCTCAATGCACAGATGCTTTCTCCAGAGCATATGTCAAGATGTGTTCATTGCATTTAACAGGAAACCGTTGGAAGCGTATTGTGCACAGAAGCCAGTAATTAACTCAAAGGGTTCAAAGTATGTCATAAGCCACTTCTTTCCAATCTGGGTCAGTGATACCAGCCAAGAGAATGCTCTCGGGAGCATGTGGTGACAATGTGTTTTTGCTTTCTTCCAGATCAGTTGGCTTTTTAAACACTGTCATCCTCTAAATACTTGTCAGTGGTTGTACTGAAGAAAGGAAGGAACATCAGAGATATGCTCCTTATTGATCGAGGGCTAAGTGTTGTGGGCCTGTCCATGTCACGTTTTGAAAGCCAATGTACCCCACAGAGGTACAATTCAGAACAACATGCTGTTCAATTCTGCAAAACAAGCAAAATTCAGTATAATGTTTATCTGAAAATATATTCCTTCATTTCTGGTGTATCAGCTGTGGCTCAGTGTGTAATATGCTCACCTCTGAAGTGGCAAATTTTAGGTTTCATCCCACTCCACGGTCACTATTCAGAAGAAATTCATGGGTGTTCTCCATGACGTCCTGACCAATATTTATCACACATTCAACAATATTTTTTTAAAAACCCTATTTAGCCATTGCTGTTTGTGGAAACTTATGGTGTGTGGATTGCCATTTTCCTACATTACACTTAAAAAATGCTTGTAAAGTTTTTTGGGTTGCTCTGAGATTGTGAGAGATGCAGGATAAATGAAAGTTTTTTTTTCTTTCTTTAAGAATTTAATTGATATATAGGAATACATCCGTGCTAAGTATTTGACACTCAAAGTGCTTACCTCCAGATTAAGCTTCCCTTATAACCTCTTTGTACAGCTATCAGACCTGAGGTAATGTTACAGGATCACAATACATTACGATACAGCTGCTATGTTGTATAATGCTGTATATACAATATCCAGCACTGCGAAATGTAATAACTTCATCGACTTGGTGTCATATTCCCAAGGTTCTGGATCTTGCCATTGTTGGGGTTGAGTTCACTGAAAGTACTTCATGTATTATTTTTCTGTTTGATGTCTTCATGGTCATTAAAGGATGCCAAATTTTTGTATCATGTGACAGGAAGGGGGAAGCGATATGTGTACTATGATGAAAACCTCTCGACTGTATCAACATTTCATGATCAGAAGGCAGAGTGATGCACAGTTTTTGTAGCATGTTCCTGTGATGTGTCAAGGTTTCGATAAACTTGTAAAACATAATGTAAACACGAAAGGTTCTTAAGATGTTCTGAACAAAAATATTTCCATTGTTTCAGAATAAAAGACCTCTTGTTTAAGACAGAGATGAGGAGGATTTTCTCATTTTGAATCTTTAGAATTCACTTCCCCCAAGAACCATGGAGGCTGAGGCATTGAATATGTTCAAGCCTGTGATAGATTCTTAAACTATAGCAGACTGAAAGAAAATGGGAAACAGGCAGGAGACTGGAGTTGAGGCTATGAGGAGATCAACCATGAACTTATCGAATGGCAGAACAAGCTTAAAGGGCCAAATGGTCTATTTCTGCTCCTGTTTAGGTTTTTATTTTATGTTAAGTTACTGAAGATCAGCTATTACATAGTACATCTGCAAACTGTCTACCACTTAAAATTTAGTAATATCCTTAGTATAGTTTGTAACAATTTTTTTAGCACATTTCAATTAGTAAAAGTCCCCCAAGATACTTCACAGGGGCGCTGCCAAACAGGATTTGGAAAGATATTAGGGCAAGTGACCAAGAGCTTGGTTAGAGGGATGGGTTTTAAAGAGGACTGAAAGGAGAAGGACTAGGCCAAAAAGCTCAGATAATTTCTCCTTAGTTCCAGGCAGCCAAAGGCACAGCCAACAATTGTGGTTCCATTAAAATTGAGGATAGACTAGAGGCCAGAAATAGAAAGTTTGAACACCAGAGGTGACAGAAACATGAAGAATGAGGCAATTGCGAAATTTAAAAACAAACACAAATTAATACGTTATATATTTATATATGAGTCTTCCTGTGGTAGTTTCTATCTGTCCATTTTATATTGTTTTTGCAATGCTTGATCATACTTTGTCACTCTGTCTGTTCCTATCATTTCTCATACCTCTACCACACACTTTGATGTGTCGTGATTTTGAAGTCTTTACACTTCTTGCTTTGTCTCTCTGCCAGGACCAATTCGAACATGGCCATAATCGTGTTCAAAAAGACATCAAATGATTAGCGAATGAGAAAAGCAAAGCAGGGAAACAGAGGAAAGTGGAGGAACTGGGAAAACGAAAAGAGGGGAAATCTCAGAAGCATGAGAGAGGGAAAGAAATAGAAGTAAAAAAAGATAAGGAAGAAACAGACTAACCCGGTGAAACGAAAGTAGGGAAAGCAGATGTCAAAATATTGAGGGAAAGAGAGAGAGAATTGGGAGCACCAGAAATAAGAGAGATAAAGTGAGAGATGTGCAGAGGGAGAAACCAGTAGCAGAGGCTTACAGCTAAACCTGCTTCCATGACTGATGAGAGAAAAAGGAAGAAATGTGATGCACGCTCTGTTCAATATTTTCTTCTTTCTCTATTCTAATAGACTCTTCTCTCTGCTTCATAGTTTCCTGCTGACTAGACTGCAGCGGACAGGACTCTGGTCTCTAAAGGAAGGTGAACTAACCAATAGAGATACTTCAAGGAGAAAGTTAGGACTGCAGATGCTGGAGATCAGAGCTGAAAATGTGTTGCTGGAAAAGCACAGCAGGTCAGGCAGCATCCAAGGAACAGGACAATCGACGTTTCGGGCATAAGCCCTTCTTCAGGAAACCCTTCCTGAAGAAGGGCTTATGCCCGAAACGTTGATTTTCCTGTTCCTTGGATGCTGCCTGACCTGCTGCGCTTTTCCAGCAACACATTTTCAGCAATAGAGATACTTCTCATACATGGGCTGGGGAAGCACTGTTCCATTGGTAACATAAAGAACTTGCTGTCAGAACTGGCAATGGCTGCCACGTTATCCACCTGTCAGCAGGCTGCACTTCTCATCCTCTCCACAAGGGGCAATGTTTAGCAAAGTTCTGCCCATCAAAAAAAGAAAAACATGGAAACAGAGGAGCAAGTGCAAAAGAGGATGCCAGAAGGGAGAGGGTATAACCAACAGCACACAGCATCAAACAAATTTAATTACATGTCAACACAAGAACACTCTACAAGTCAAGCTTCTGTGTATTAAATGTCCTGCCTACAGTATTCTTCCTCAAAGTCTTCCCAAAACGTAGTTCTGCTAAAATGAAGGTTCCAGTGTCCAGTTCCTCCTTGTTTGCTGTAGCCAAGTTGTTGACTCATAGTAACCGCAGACTTGCCCTTATCCACCAGCCAATAGAGTCAATGTGTGAGACATGTGTCTTGAGTATGGTTAGCTGAAATTGCACCTTGTTTTAATAAGTTAATAAACCAAAAGAAAAAGTTTCCAGATATAAGAGATTGGCCAATATGCTCTTAGTAATTAGTGGCTTTGCTGGGAAGGCACTGGGTTATGTTACACCCTTAATGTAAGAAGTCTGTTCTATGAAGGTGACTCGATAACCACTGAAAGTGAATTTTTCAGAGAGACTGTGGAAAGTGGTTTCAACAAACATGTTATTTAACTTTATCAAAGAAGCTACATGAACATTGTAAATAGTATTTGCGTCCACTAGCAAGACATGCTTAATATTGGAATATGAGATATACACTGATCAGCCCACCTTATCCAGTATTGCATTTAATTATCAATAGTTAATTGGTTTGAACAAAAGAACAAAGAACAAAGAAAATTTACAGCCCAGGATCAGGCCCTTGGGGCCCTCCAAGAGTGAGCCGATCCAAATCCACTGTCTAAACCTATCGCCCAATTCCTAAGCATCTGTATCCCTCTGTTCCCCACCTATTCATGCATCTGTCCAGATGTACCTTAAATGAACCTACCATGCCTGCCTCTACTACCTCTGCTGGCAACACATTCCAAGCACCTACCACCCTCAGTGTAAAGTACTTACCACATAAATCCCCTTTAAACTTTTCACCTCTCACCTTGTACGTGTGACCTTGAATCCCTCACCCTGGTAAAAGGCTTATCTCTATCTACCCTGTCTATACCCTTCATGATTTTGTAAACCCTCAATCAGGTCCCTCCGCAATCTCCTTTTTCCTAATGAAAACAATCCTAACCTACTCAACCTCTCTTCATAGCTAGCACCTTCCATACCAGGCAACATCCTCCTAAACCTTCTCTGCACCCTCTCCAAAGTGTCCACATCCTTTTGGTAATGTGGTGACCAGAACTGTGCACAGTATTCTAAATGCGGCCAAACCAAAGTCTTGTACAATTTTAGCATGACCTGCCAGCTCTTTTACTCAATACCCCATCTGATGAAGGCAGGCATAACCATGTGCCTTCTTGACCACTGTATTCACCTGTGCAGCAACCTTCAGGTACAATGGACCTGAACCCCCAGATCTCTCTGCTCATCAACTTATCAAATGCCTTACTAAAGTCCATGTATATGACATCTACAGCCCTTCCTTCATCTATGAACTTGGTCACTTCCTTAAAGAACTCTATTAAGTTGGTAAGGCACAATCTATCCCGCACAAAACCATGTTGCCCACCATTGATAAGCCCATTCTTTTCCAAATATAAATATATTTTATCCTTCAGTACCTTCTCCAGCATCTTTCCCACCACTGACGTCAGGCTCACTGGCCTGTAGTTACCTGGAATATCCCTACTACCCTTCTTGTACAGGGAGACAACATGAGCAAGCCTCCAGTCCTCCAGCACCTCACCTGTGTTTAAAGATGCTATAAAGATATCTGTCAGGCCCCCAGCTATTTCATGTCTAACCTCCCTCTGCAGCCTGGGATAGATCCATCCAGTCCTGGGGATTTTTCCACCTTAATATCCTTTAGCCTACCCAAATCATCTTCCCTCCTTATGACAAATGATCCAGAGTAAACAAACTTCTATCTCTAATCTCAGCATTCATCACCTACCGTTCCTCACTGAACACTGATGCAAAATAATAATTGAGAATGTCATCCATTTTCTCAGGTTCAACACACAACTTCCTTCCTTATCCTTTAGTGGACCAATCCTTTCTCTAGTTACCCTCTTGCTTCTTATATAAGAATAAAAGGCCTTGGGATTCTCATTAATTCTACTCACTAAAGTTATTTCATGACCCCTTTTAGCTTGCTTGATTTCTCGTTTAAGATTGGTCCTACTCTCCCGATATTCCTTCAAGGCTCGTTCAGTTCTTAGCTGCCTGGACCTTATGGACGCTTCCCTTTTCCTCTTGGCTAGTCACACAAAATCTTCTGTTCCCTAGATGCTGCCTGACCTGCTGTGCTGTTCCAGCAATAAAGTTTCGGCTTTCAAAGGGACATGCCTATCTTGCACTACCTTCAACCTATCTTTGAAAGCCTCCCACGTATCAAATGTGGACTTTCCTTCAAATAGCTGTGTCCAATCCACATATCCCAGTTCCTGCCTCATTTTGTATAATTGGCCTTGGCCCAGTTTAGTACTCATCCCTTAGGACCACTCTCATCTTCATCTATGAGTATTCTAAAACTTACAGAATTGTGGTCACTATTCCCAAAGAGATCCCTTACCGCAACTTCTACCACCTGGCCTGGCTCATTCCCCAACACCAGTTCCAAAATGGCCCCTACCCTTGTTGGACCATTGCTTGAGAAAACTTTCCTGGACGCTCTTTACAAATTCTGCCCCATCCAGACCTCTGAAACTAAGTGTATCCCAGTCATAGTTGAAAAAATTAAAATCTCCCATCATCACCACCCTGTTGCCTCTACATCTCTCCATAATCTGTTCACCTATTTGTTCTTCTACCTCACGCTCACTGTTGGGAGGTCTGTAATACAGCCCCAACAATGTAATTGCACCCTTCTTATTTCTCAGCTCCACCCATAACGCCTCACTGCTCAAGCCCTCCATAGTGTCCTCCTTTAGCACAGCTGTGATATCATCCCTGACCAACAATGCAACTCCTCCCCCTCTTTTACTTCCCTCCCTGTCCTGTCTAAAGCATCTATATCCTGAAACATTTAGTTGCCAATCATGCCCTTCCTTCAATCAAGTCTCTGTGATCGCAATAACATCATACTCCCAGACAGCAATCCAAGCCTTACCCACGACACTCCTTGCGCTTTGTGATCCTCCAGTTTCCACCTCATTGACTACTACTCTCCTGTTCTGGTTCCCAGCACCCTGCCGCTTTAGTTTAAAACCTCCCCAACAGCAGTAGCAAAAACTCTGCCAGGGACATTAGTTCCAATATGGCTGAGGTGTAGACCGTCCAATTTGTCATGGTCTCACTTTCCCCAGAACCAGTCCCAATGTTCCACAAATCTCTACGCCTCTCTCCTACACCATCCCTCAAACCATGTGTTCATCCTGCCTATTCTTTCATTTCTCCGCTGGCTAGCACGTGGCACTGGTAGCAATCCTGAGTTTGTATCAACTTCATTTATCCTTTTATATCTACAGCTAATATCATGGATGTAAATTCATCCATTTGTTAGATTTCCATCTGAATAAAGCAAATGTTTTATGAATTCACATGAGTGAATTGATAAGTTTTTGTAACTTGTTCCTTCACTGAGTTCTTGGTTCTGTAAGAATGGAATCTTTGCAATTCCCTCTTGGGATGTCCCACAGTGCTTTAAAGACAATGAAATACTTTGAAGGTATAGTATTTAGGAAATCTGGCAGCCAATTTGAACATAGCAAGCTCCCACAAAACAGCAATATATCAACTTGGTAACTTCTGTCTATTTATGTCAAAGAAAATGAGTGACCTTGAAAAATGGGCAAACTAACACATCTTGTCAGGGAGTTACAGAAGTAAAGGAGGCAAGGGGGTGACTAAAGCAAGTTGGAGGCTCATCAACCACCGGTTAGAAAGGGTTACCTCACTCAGGAGGTGTGATTAAAGAAACTCATCTTTCTTATTCTTGGTGAAGTGGCCCATAAAGCACCATTTTTTACACCCAGCATATGGTTGCTATTTTCCATAACAAAGCTTGACTCACAAATTCATAAAATTGTGGATCTGTGCGATGTGGAATTTGGTCTATTAAGTCTGTTCTGGCTCTTGAAAGATCAGTTCCAGGCAGTACCATTCTGTTTAACTCTCCGCTGTTTTAGACATGTCCATCAAGTTTCCTCTTCTCTACTCTAAACAGAGCAATTTCATCTTTTCTGTGCTGGGTCAGCAATTGTATTTTGTCCCTTGGTTTAATTAACTCCACATCCCAAACAGAAACAATTAAATGTGGTTCATTGCTTCATTAGATTTTGGGTTCTGTAAACTGGTAATCCTGTGATTCCTACATTTGTACCAATGTTCCATGCTGGACTGGCCAGAGGAGGTGTTTGCTTTGAAAGTCATCACCTCTAAAGTGGGAAATAACATAATTACTAGAGGAATGACTAACCTGAGTGTTTCTGTTTTGTTGCATGCTCCTAATTCTCACTCAGGCTACTGCTGAGAGTGTAGATTCCTGCCCCCATGGATTCCTTCATTCAATTTTTGGTGTCATAACATGCAGAACTCAGTGTATGCCAAATGTGGGTTTCTTCAGGTGTTGATATGAATACTTGCAATGCTCTTTATCTTTACACTCAGTTCATCCCATGCAGTGTAGTACTTCAGGTCGTCTATGATAAATACGCCACTCTCTGCTCACTATTGTTTTAGATTCTTTCAAAGCCTTCCGTACATTTGTAAGTGGTGGGTTGCCCATCTGAATAAAGATGTTAGTTCGACATATCTTCAGGTGAGAGACTGAGTAATGTTACTTCTGGTGTTGATTTGATGGAAATGGTAAAAGTCAAAGGGAAATTGAATACAGCATGTAGAGATAGGCTGTTTCATTGATGAATTGATTTAAAGAAGCTGCCAAAGAATCAGAGGCAATAAGGAGAATTTTGTTATGCAGTGAGTTGTTTTGCACAATCTGATGAAAGATGGAAGTAGATTCAGTGGTGACTTTCATAAAAGGAATTAGTTGTACTCCTGAAAGATGAAAAGAGGAGTGGAAAGGCAGTAATTTTTGATAGTTCTTTCAAATAGCCAAATGAGGCAGAGGGGGCCAAATGGCCTCATTCTATGTTGTACAATTTTACGATTATATCTCTAGCTTTTTGTTTGTACTTTTTTTTCTCATCAACAGTAAACAAATTACTTTACTCCATAACCTAAATTGCAAACTCTCAGCTTTTTGTACCAGTATGTGGCCCTGTAAACAAGGATGTTAGTAGATATGCAGTGCAACATTTCTCTAATTCAAAGAAAGCAAGTTCCTGATAATTTATAAAGAACTTACAAACATGGAACAACAACGTGCCTTTATAAAGAACATAAATGTAGGAAATTAATTCATGATGCATCTGTGATTGATAATCAAAGAAAATTTAACAGAAGGCCACATAATCAGATATTAAGATGAGAAAACAAAATATTGGTCAACGAGGTAGATTTTTAAGAGAGTCTTTAAGGAGAGAGATGCAGAGAGACGGAATGGTTTAGAGAGGAGATTCAGGAGTTCCGGGCTCAGGCAACTGTAGGTGCAGGCTCCACAGGTAAAGCAATTAAAATTACGGATGTACAAGAAGCCAGAATCAACACTGACCTATCGTCATTTTCTCTTCAAAGGAGACTGCCCTGGATGTTAATCAGCTGTTCAGTTGCTTTCTGATTTTTCTGTTGTTCATTTTTCTTTTAATCACCATTTGATGCAAGACTCTGATTTGGAGCCAAACCTCACATCTCTTTAAGTACAGCCCACAATAAATGTGTTTTATTCAGGTTTTCTTGTCATACAGAAAACATTAATGATGGGTGTTACCCTGAACCACTTTATGTATCACACAAAATCGTTGCAGATCACTTTGACATGTTGCCAAATAAGTCACATTCAGCAATGAATGATTTATTTTGTAGGAACATTGATTGCAGAACCGTATAGTGAAGTCTTTAAAAATCTTGGAAATTTAGGAAATGATTTCATGTCTTGTTTAATGATCAAACAAGGTGAATGTTTGTATGGAGGTGGAATGAGTCACTTGAATTTCAGTTCACAACGCTACTCACAGAAACATCATCTGGTTGTTATCTCACTGTTTGTGGGAGCTTGCTGTGCACAAATTGGCTGCTGGATCTCCTAAAATAGTGACTATACTTTTAAAAGTACATGATTGGCTGTAAAATACTTTGCGATATTCTGTGGTTGTACAATGTGTGTTAGCAAATTCAAGTCTTTCTTCCTTTTTAAGACCAAAACCATTCTGGTGAGTAATTAAGACCATAGCCCCCAACACTATCTTCTTTCCCACTGCACAATTAGAGCAAATCCAATGGTGCTAAGTGTCAAGGGATATTTTACTACACTAAAGGTTTTGGATGTATCCAAATTATTTCACAAGTGAAATTGGAATCCTTCATGAAGAAACACTGGCTTCTACGAAATAAGTAGCACTATTGTCTCAGAGACAGATATTTGCATGTAGAAATCCAATTCCAGAAATTCTTTAAATAATCTTTTTGGACAATAAAGTGGGGTGTTGCTCTGGTAGCGATGTTGTATTTTGAATGGTTAAACCCAGACCTGATTGCCTTCTCAATTTCATATTTAAAAAACACATGATATTCTTTGAAGAAAGACAAAAAAGGTTGTCCCAGTTACTACTGAATCTTCAAACAATCACCAAAACAGAATGTCTGCTGATTTATTTATTAGTAGGCTTGCTAGCAGAATAAACAAGAGTAAATTTGACTAGAGTAAGATTCGGACCAATCAAGGATAGTAGTGGAAAGTTGTATGTGGAATCTGAGGGCATAGGGGAAGTAATTAATGAATACTTTTCATCAGTATTCACATTGGAAAAGGGCAATGTTAGTGACAATACGGAGATCCAGGCTCCAGGATTAGATGGGATTGGGGTTGACAAAGAGGAGGTTTTAGCAATTTTGGAAGATCTGAAAATAGATAAGACCCCTGTGCCGGATGAGATTTATCCTCGGATTCTCTGGGAAGCCAGGGAGGAGATTGCAGAGCCTTTGGCTTTGAACTTTATGTCATTATTGTCGACAGGAGTAGTATCAGAAGACTGGAGGACAGCAAATGTTGCTCCTTTGATTAAGAAAGGGTGTCGGGACAACCCAGATAATTATAGGTCAGTGAGCCTTACTTCAGTTGTGGGTATGGTGTTGGAAAAAGGTTATAAGATTTATAATCATCTGCAAAGGAATAATTTGATTAGGGATAGTCAACACGATTTTGTGAAGCGTAGGTTGCACCTCGCTAACTTTATTGAGTTCTTTGAGAAGGTGACAAAAATGGTGGATGAAGGTAAAACGGTTAATGTGATGTATATGGACTTCAGTAAGGCGTTTGATAAGGTTCCACACGGTAAGCTATTGCACAAAATATGGAGTTTCGGGATTGAAGGTGATTTAGTGATTTGGATCAGAAATTGGCTAGCTGAAAGAAGACAGAGAGTGTGGTTGATGGGAAATGTTCATCCTGGAGCTCAGTTACCATGGTGTTCTGCAAGGATCTGTCTTGGGGTCACTACTGTTTGTCATTTTTATAAATGATCCGGATGTAGGCGTAGAAGGATGGGTTAGTAAATTTGCAGATGACACTAAGATAGGCAGAGTTGTGGATAGTGCTGAAGGATGTTGTAAGGTTACAAAGGGACATAGCTAAGATGCAGAGCTGGGCTGAGAAGTGGCAAATGGAGTTTAATGCAGAAAAGTGTGAGGTAGTTCACTTCGGAAGAAACAACAGGAATGCAGAGTACTGGGCTAATGGTAAAATTCTTAGCAGTGTAGATGAGCAGAGAGGTCACGGTGTCCAGGTTTGTTAAGAAGGCATATGGTGTGTTGGTGTTTATTGGTAGGGAGATTGAGTTTCAGAGCCATGAGGTCATGCTTCAGCTGTAAAAGACACTGGTAAGGCCGTACCTGGAGTATTACATGCAGTTTTGGTCACCAGATTATAGGAAGGATATGGAAGCTGTGGAAAGAGTTCAGAGGAGATTTACTAGGATGTTGCCTGGTATGGAAGAGAGGTCTTACGAGGAAAGGCTGAGGGAACTGAGGCTGTTTTCGTTGGAGACAAGAAGGTTGAGAGGTGGCTTAATCGAGACTTATAAGATAATCAGAGGGTTAGAGAGGGTGGATGGTGAGAGCTAACACAAGGGGTCATAGCTTTGAATTGAGGAGTGATAGATTTAGGACAGATATCAGGGGTAATTTCTTCACTCAGAGAGTAGTCGGGGCGTGGAACGGCCTGCCTGCAACAGTAGTAGACTCACCAATGTTAAGAGCATTTAAATGGGCATTGGACATACTATGGATAATAATGGAATGGTGTAGGTTAGATGGGTATCAGATTATTTTCACAGGTCAACGCAACATTGTGGGCCAAAGGGCCTGTACTGTGCTACAACGTCCTATGTTCTATGAAAGGGACAGGAGCAGCATGGAGAGTCAGTGCATGTGTGAGAGGAAAAAGAGGAGTGAGTATATCAGAGAAACTTACAGTACAGAAGGAGGCCATTCAAATGATTGTGTCTGTATTCGCTCCTGAGAATGATTATTTTTGCAGGAGGAGGGTATACAGTGGGGTGCCCATGGTCAGTACTAGGACAAACACTTTTCTTGATTTATACTAATGACTTAGATATCAATGTGTAGGGTACAATTTCAGAAATTACAGATGGGAAAGAATTTAGAAATATTGCAAATTGGGGAGCATCGTAGAGTCATAGAGATGTACAACATAGAAACAGACCCTTCGGTCCAACTCTTCCATGCCAACCAGATATCTCAACTCAATCTCGTCCCACCTGCCAACACCTGGCCCATATCCCTCCAAACCCTTCCTATTCATATATCCATCCAGATGCCTTTTAAATGTTGCAATTTTATCAGCCTCCACCACTTCCTCTGGCAGCTCATTCCATACATGCACCACCCTCTACGTGAAAAAGTTGCCGCTAGGGTCTCTTTTATATCTTTTCCCTCTCACCCTAAAGCTATGCCCTCTGGTTCTGGACTCTCCCACCTCAGGAAAAATACTTTGTCTATTTATCCAATCCATACCCCTCATGATTTTATAAGCCTCCATAGGGCCACCCCTCAGCCTCTGACGCTCCAGGGAAAACAGCCCCAGCCTATTCAGCCTCTCCCTATAGCTCAAATCCTCCAACCCTGGCAAAATCCTCGAAAATCTTTTCTGAACCCTTTCACATTTTACATCATCCTTCCAATAGGAAGGAGACCAAAATTGCACGCAATATTCCAAAAGTGACCTAACCAATGCCCTGTACAGCCACAACATGACCTCCCAACTCCTGTACTCAATACTCTGACCAATAAAAGAAAGTATACCAAACGTCTTCATGATCAACTTCAAAATGATATAGGTAGACTGATGGAATGGGTGGACAGGAAATTTAATGTAGAAAATTGTGAGCTCATACATTTTGATTTGGAGAACAAGGATAGATAATATAAAGTACAGAATTCAATTCTAGCGGAGTGTGGGAGCAGAGGTACTTGGGAAATGGTGTGACCAAGTCATTGAAGGTGGCAACAAGCAGGACATGTTGAGAAAGTGGTTCATTAGAATTCTGGTATTTGCAAATAAAGGTATAGGGAATAACACATGAAAATGATGATGCATCTGTATAAAACTCTGGTTCAGCCTCAAATATAGTATTGTGTCCAATTCTGGCCAGCACGCATTAGGAAGGACACGTAACTATTGGAGAGGGTGTAGAGAAGATTCACAAGAATGGTTGCAGTGATATGGGTCAGAGGATTGAGAACCAAGGACACAGAGTTAAGATTTTTGGCAAAAGAGCCAAAGGCCATGTTGGATCAGGATCTGGAATGCACTACCCAAGAGGATGTGACACAAATTCAATTGTGGCTTTCAAAAGTAAATTGGATAATGACCTGACAGGTTAACTTTTCAGGGCTACAGGAGGATGGCAAGGGAGTGGGATGAGCTGAACACTTTTTAAGAGCTAGCGCTGGCTCAATAGACCAAATGGCCTGTTTCTACACTGTAACCCTTCTACAATTCTATTCTTTTTTGGGAACCTGCTGTCTGTAAATTTGGTTTTGCTTTTACATATATTGTAACAGTAACTACGCTACAAAAGGTATTTATTCACCAGCATTACACTTTGGAATGTCCTGAGGTTATAAGTTGCTGAGTCACCTTCCATCATGAATTAAAGCATGGGGATAAAGTGAAAGTGAAGAAGGATGCCAATGCAATTCATGCTAAGGATGATTGTGGGGGTGTAAGGAAGGGAAGCTGTTATCGGAGGTGGCCTGGCCATGTTGGGACATATAATAGTCGAACCATTGAAATTGCTGCCACAACAGTTAAATTTACAGAAAAAGTGGTGAAGGGAGATGACCTGCTTGACCATATCAAAGATTTCAAAACAGTCAAGATAGAAAAGGAGGAGGAAGAGTAGGTGAAGTAACTGAGGCACCTGAAAGATACCTTCGTTTTCGAGACAAAAAGAGTTTCTTACCTTGTGAGCCAGAAGTAATGGTGAACTCATTCATTCATGTGATGAGCGTGTCACTGGCAAGGTTAGTATTAATTGCTCATTCCTAATTGTTCTTGGGAATGTGGTTGAGTTGTGTATTGAAGAAGCCAGTGCAGTACTCATAGGGAGGATATTCAAAGATTTTTATTGAGCAGTCATGAAGGAGCTGTGATATATTGTGACCAGGAGGGGAACTGGCAGCTACAGGTCCTTTAATGTTGAACCTGTCTTGACATTCGATTTTGCAGGTCAAAGGAGCTTTGGCTATTTACTGCAGAGCATTTTGTGGATAGCCCTCACTATTTCAGACGCCAGGTGGTTGAATGGAATTGCTTTTCCATTTTCGATGGGGTTCTGATAAAGTGGACTGCATTATCCTGGATAGTTTCAATCTATCCTGGAATGTTGTTCCAGCTGCACTCACCCAGGAATTTGCGGCATATTTGGTCACACTCCTGGATTGTCCCAGAAATTCCAAGGGTTTTTTTTTCAGGTGGAATGGAAGTGGGGAAACAGGAATTCAAGCTTGTGTTTACCTTGGGGGATGATCCCAGAGGATTTGAGCCAGGAGAAACAATGTTGCTTGAAAACAATTGGGACAGGTCAACCTGACATTAAATAAGGAACTGCCAATGCTGGAAATCTGGAACAAAAACAGAAATTGCTGGAGAAACTCAGCTGGTCTGGCAGCATCTATGGAGAGAAAGCAGAATTAACATTTTGAGTCCAGTGAAAAGTCTGAAGGGCTTGCTGTGTTTTTGACTGCTGAGTTTCTCCAGTAATTTCTGTGTTTGTTTGGGACATATCAACATTCACGTTTCATTAGATGTTGCAGTTTGGTGTACATATACCACAACATTGTGTACAAAATTTCTAAACTGTTGCTATTGTCTCTGTACCACCCGTGTTTAACTATCATCTGCACTTTACCAACAGATTTACATACTGTAGTGATGCAAGTGTCTGGAACACTTGACTCCCTATTGCTGTGACTCAATGGCAGATGCGAGATGGTTACTATAATAGCCTGCTTGATATTTGCCTGGAGGGAGGGATAATGCAGCCCCCACAATAAATCAATCTTAATGTGATGCATGCTGACATATTTCTCGTGATAGGAGACAGATGGAACGTATGAGCCATTGACCTTGTATATTTTTGCTGAGCAGATAGAAAGTTACATTAGAAATTGATAGTGATTTTCAAGAGAAATAAAGACTTCCATTTATACCACGGGGTATTCCAAATTGCAGACAATTGAACTTTTTTAGAGTGTAGTCACTGTTTGAAAGTACGAAAAATGGCAGATAATTTATGCACAGTAAGCTCCCACAAAACAGGATTGCGGTGAGGGCCACGTAATGTGTTGGAGATTTAAGAATAAATGTAGGCAGGGCATTAGAGAGAACTCACTTACTCGTCTGAGAGAGCGCACAGGCCCTCAGTGCAATGTCTCATCTAAAAAGTAACATTTGATTCAATACCTGATCCCCGTTTCCGTTCTGCGCTCTGCCGTTAGTGGGAACCAGATCTTCTAACTCAGAAATGTGTGTGATCCACTGAACCCACAGCTGACTCAAATAGCCGCCATATCACCCTCTCGACGACATTCCATGTTGAAATCAATCTACATCTGCATCCAAAATTAGGAGTAAGATTTATGTGAACTTTTAGTGCATTTATTGTGAGCAGTTTGACACTGCGCTGAAGATTGGGTTAAATACCAAATAAACGGGCACTAGCTGTCACTGCAGATGGCATAATTGCGCCGACTGAGTTTAAAGCTACTTAGTTTCGGCATGCTCCCAAGAACTACACAAAAGCCCCGTGCGGTGATATAATCAAGAATAGAAAACAGGATTATTGATTTCTTGTCGTTTGCGAACGCTATAGTGGTTGCCTTTTGCTTACTTTGAACTACTCTGTTCAGATGCTACAAAATATGTGTATTTACAGGAATTACACAACAAATTAAAACGTTAATAAAATTGATGATCTTTATTAAGCTCCTGTCCCACTTGACAGGATTAAGATATGACTACGAAAGCAGATTGAGTGTACTTTGCACTATTCCCACTCCCCTTCGATCAAAGTCTGGCCTATTGGCGCCATACCACGGAACTATCAAAAAGCAAGTTGATTCTGCACCACCACGCTAATTTGCTCAATCTGTCATTTTGCAATAAGTAGTTTGCATGCCTTGTTTCATCTCGTAACTGATCCCGCTGCTTCAAAATGAGTTCAGATCAAAGGCAGAAGACTATGTGCATCGCAAATTTCACACCCAAACCGAGCGCTGACACAGGCAGGCATGATTCAGGACCGAAGATGCTTAATGATTAACAGGCTGGAAACGGGCCGTGAATAACTGCTGGCAAACAGGACAGTGGCTTCACTGATTTGCAGGCGCTGACTACTTCGGCTTCGACCGCTGGCAGCTTCCGCACATCCTGGGAGCCGCACGTGACACGGCCGGCGGGGGCATCCCCTGACGTCACTGCCCCGCGCTGGAGGGTGGGAGCGACTCTGATTGGCTACTCACTGCGGCACGTCCCACGAGATGGGCATGCGCAGCGGGGCTCGCGGCTATTCAAACGGCGGCTTAACCCTGCGTCGCCAGCAGAGGGAGTATTTTGGGGATGGGGTAGGGGATAAAAGGGATAAATAGGGGTGCGGAGGTAAATAAGGGGTAAATAGGGATAAGGGGAG
>NC_057730.1:17099496-17100532 GCF_004010195.1 Chiloscyllium plagiosum
GGGAGAGAGAAAGAGGCGAGGTGTAAAGGGGAAGGGGCAAAATGGTGAGGGAGAAGGGATGGATGGAAGGGGAAGGGATAGAGGGAGGAGGAAAGTGGGAGGGGAAAAGGAATGGGGGTGGAAAGAAATTTGGAGGAACGTGGGGAAGTACGAAGGCATGAAGGTAGAGCATAGGGGTGGGCTTAGTGAGGTGGAGATGTCAAGGCCTTGGAGAGAAGGGGAAATTTCAGGAAGGGGTTATGGTTTCCAGGGGACTTGGTTGAGGAGAACAGACAATTCCAGTCCAATCATGATTAACCCCAAAGCTTGCTTTCACCCACCTCTGGGCAAATACAGATGGGTACAGGTCAGAATTCTATTGTGTTTTCCATTGTTTAAAATTATGAGGAAGAGTCACTCAACACAAAATGTTAACTGATTTTTGTCCATATACGCAACCAGATTCAGCAATTTCTGTTTTTGTTTCTGATTTACAACATCCGCAGTTCTTTCAGTTTTTATTAAGAAACGTGGGAAACAGGAATACTATGGGAGTAGTACAATACTTTGCCCAAGGAGAATGGTTTTTAGCAATATTTCTCTCAGACCCTTCCACATTGTAATAGTGTGAAGTGAAAAATTGTGGGAAGTGACATGTATGGAAGATAAACAGAGGCATTGACTAGATAGGCCAAGTGGCCTAGTTTTGAGGTATGCATTCATTATAATTTCATTCTTCTGCTGTCATCTTTCCTTTCCTTGGTTTTGCTGTCTCTTCTTCCTTCCCTTTACATTCTTGCCCTCTATTCTCAAGTTTCTTGCCCGACTGCACCTTCTCCCTCCTTCCCATATTGCTCCTCCTCTCCACTATCTCCCACTTAATTCCTTTCCCCATTTCTCCTGCATCCATTATCTCCCTCCACATTTTCATCGTCTACTCTCATGTTCCTCCATCACTTCCGACTGTCACACCACATTGTCCTTCAGGCCCACACTTTCTGAACCTTCTTCCCCCACCTCCATTTCTCTCCATCCTGTCTTGCTTTCAAAGCCATCC
>NC_057730.1:17100856-17154955 GCF_004010195.1 Chiloscyllium plagiosum
CCACCCCCCTAATTCGGTCTATTCCCCAAACGCACCCATCCCCCCCACTACCCTCTCCGGGATTAGGAACCTAAATTCTCTGCTGGCCATGTACAAGTGAGTGGAAAGGCGGAGCTGAGTTTCCAGGCTTGCAGGGACCGGGCCGGGTCAGAGTGAGTCCGCCGCACATTGCAGTGAGCTCAGCGTGTGCCCAAGGACAGCAGCCGCGGGCCGTAAGAAACTCTGCCTGGGCGGAGACCGTGTGCGAGAGCCGCCTCTCGCTGCCCTCATCAGTCGCCAGTCGGCGGCACGATGTGAAGCTGTCTCAGTCTGAAGCTCTTTCCGAGGTTGGAGTTGGAGTTGGGGGGGGGGCTATGAGGAGCTCCACAATTAGCCTCTGTTCCTGTGTAAGAGTGGGACCATCCAAGGCGCTTCTGCACCGGCTCCAGCATTTTCCATCCGAAGTAGCAGAAATTTCTGAACCGAAAGGAACCCCTTTCTCCTTGGCGGACCGTCTGAACTTCAGCCGCTACCCTATAAACTGCAGGAATTAACACCTTGACCCCCAAGTGAATTCAGAATTAAATTGGGGGGGGGAAACTCCAAGAAAAAACTTTGCCAGATTTTGAGTTCTCTCTTAATCTGGATCTTTAAGTGGGATCGTCCAAGTGGTGAACTTTCAAAAGAACAGGAATAAGTCGGTTTTTATGATAAATTCTCTCTCATAGAGACTCTGTGTCCCATCCCCTTTTTTTTGTGTGCAGCCAGACAGGTGATGGGCGTATCAGTCCGGTGCAGTGTTGACTCATGGGTTTTTCAGTTTGGTCTGATCTGAACAAATATGCAGATCTACCGGCTGGTCTGCTGCTGATGCCAGAGAGAGAGAGAGAGGGGACGGCAAGGAATTGTACAAATCCAATGTGAAACAGGGAGAAAAAAAAAATCCTCACACTCTTAGTGACTTTTCCGAGGGATGGTACTGATTTTTTCTGCGAAAGGGGCGCCGCTGAAGCTCCTAAATGATCGATTCTCGCTGCAGGACAAACTTGAAGTGAAACGAAATGAGAGCCACGGTTTATTTCATGCTCGGCTTTTGTTACCTGACCTGTGCATGTACAGAGGTAAGGTATTTCTTTAAAGTACGGTAACTGTTAACCTCCTCACGGCTCCCTGCTGTCCATGCTCTCTTTATTTATCTTGAGTGATAGCGGATGGTTCTTCTGCTATTTTCTTTGAGCTTTTGTGTGTGTGTGTGTGTGTTTTGAACGAGCCGTGCTTTTGTTAACCAGTCCCTGGCTCTGTGCAGTCGCAGCTCGTCTGCTCGGCAAACTCTGCGCCGGGTTTTCCACCAAATGTGCTTGCAAATATTCCCCTCCGTTAAAATTGATCAAACGGTTCTGTTGCTTTTTTAAAAAAAAAAATTCCCTCAGGGAATGGATATTTGTGCTTTGCACTAACTTGGTGCATGACAGCATTTTTTTTGCGGCAGGTCTTGGCTTGTGCTCCGAAACGCCTCGGTGTTCTTTAAGTGGGGTGGAGAGAGAGAAAAAATAAGGCAAAACGATCGTGAGTGGCCAGAATGGTGACTTTTATTACCTTCTCACCGAAAGACACCAGATCTGGAAGGGAGGGAGAGCAGCACAACAAATTATTGTTATCGCTGGAAGGCTGGGTTTGCGGGCAAAGTGGCTGAGGTCTCTTGTTAGAGCGTGTGTCTCTCTCTGATCAAAGTATCAGCCTGTGCGAGAGTTACAAGGAAACACAACACCAGGTGCTCCACACCGAGCCCACTAACTTTCTGGTGCGCTTGATTTAGCACTGCTACATTTTACTCGGCGACTGACTGCGAATCAGTGAGAACGAGCGCAATGGTGGTTTGCAAAATGATCTTACTCCCTGTCGGTCACTTCAGAGCTGTTTACTGCGGGAAGCTGGGGCTGAGCATTCGACCTGAAGGCGACATGCTCACAACCTCAAGTGCGCACTTGTTTTACTCGGCCTGTTTCAACCCCCTTTTACACAGAGCGGGTCAAGCTCTGCACTCATTCAAATGACTTATAAAGTTTCTAAAGAACTTGGAGAGTTTACTCTTTTTTTTAAAATTAAAACTTTTCATCGAGGAGGACGATGCGTCATTTGTTTTGTCGATTATTCTATTTTTATGCCTTTTTTCGCTTATTTGCCTCATTTACTTCCAAGGAAGCTGAATTTCCCCCCGAATTGCTTGAGAAGCTGGCACACAGTGATATTACCAGCATCCGCGATCTTCAGCGCCTCCTGGAGATTGAATCCGTAGGTAAATTATGTTTATATGTATATATTACCTTCTTTGTCTCGCACATGGGACCACGTTATTGCCTTGTAATAGTAAACCGCACATTTCACGCTGGCTGTCATGTTTATCAATTGTTTCTCGTGTAATGAAATGAAGTCTGAGAGGTTCAGAATCCTGTCTTAAAGCATTAATGCAGACAGGCTGCAAAGCAGCTAGCGATCTCTGTAACATTACAACCCTTGTGTGAGAACCGGGGCGCTCCACTTTAGAACCCCTCCTCCCCACATACACAGGAAAATAAATTGTGATGGGCTTGGAACTGCATTTTAGGAGTCAGCTCGTGGTGGCACGGCGCGTCCGCCGTCCCACACCAAGCCAGAGTACATGATATTTAAGGCGTTTATAGTGCAAAGCCGGAACGGCTCTATATTTGCACAGTTGGGTTGTTGTATGTCATGTGAATTACAAGCGTCAAGACTGACAGCAAGCGCTTGAGACGCCCTTAGTAATGAAGATCAGCACATTGATCCGTTTAACCAGAGAAAGCACTGTTCTCCCTGATGCAGAGTGTTAGTATTAAATATGCCTTCGATGTAGACAGCACCCCTAACAACTAACCCGAGCGAGCTATTTGTGGAGAACATTCAGAAAATGTTAGGTGATAGTCATAACACAGAAGCAGACAGCTCAACTTCAAATATATTTCTTGGTTGAACGTTTAATTCGAATTACTGTACAACGGAAGACGTCACATATTGCAATTAAAAGCTTCTAAATGTATCAAACCGTGTTCCAGTAATGAGGATAGACCTCGAAGGTATTCCATTTTAGTGGAAAACGGTGGAGTGAGTTATTGAAGTCCACCGTATTCTTGAGGCAGAACCTACTTGATCATGAAGTATTGAACCCGCATTCTGGCATTCCACGGGCTGTTTCCTTTCTAAAACAAAAGGCCATCAGATGCTTAACAGCCACTGATTCTTTTCAAAGCTTTTGGTCAATTAACAGCAATTGGACACTGAAGACAACTTTTTAAAAATATTTGAGCAAGGGAGAAAAACATTATATTAATGCAGCACTTCACATCCATGGGGATATTCCGAAGAATCTCACAGTCACCAAAGAACCTTTTTACTTCTATTGCAATATGGTATCCAATTTGTGTAGGGCAAAATCCCACAATAGTAATTACCAGATAGTTTGTTTTAATGATGTGGTTTGAGTGAAATTGCATCAAGGCATCCTGCTCTCTTTTAAATAGTTCCATGAAATATATCTGAGAGGGCAAGTTTAAGATCTCTGTCTGAAAGACAGATGAGATGTTGCCACAGTGTTAGGATGGTAAATTAAAAGCCTACGTCAACAGAGCTAAGAATTCATGCCATACTCTGTGCTGACGTTGTAAATTAATTCATATGTCTGACAACATAGTTCGCAAAATTGAAAACATTATTAGCAATTCATTTTTAAAAATGCATGATCATGGTTTCACAAAGAGTCATGCAGGAAGGTATTATACTATTATAATACATATTCCCAATGAAGGAATTTTGCCCCAAAACGCTGATTTTCCTGCTCCTGAGATGCTGCCTGACCCATTATGCTTTTCCAGCACCACACTCTCCACAATTATAATACATAGTATGTTCTTTCTCTCAAAGGGAGAGAGTGTGGTGGAGGTACCCAGCTTAGATACATTCTGTGCAATAAAACATTCATAAAGGGGTCAACTGCTCCATCAAAATCCTCTTTCTGGTCATTGCATTTGTTGGTAAACAACAAAAACTGGCTTCTCTGTTTTTATTTTCCTTTTGTGGTCTGAATGACTTCAGACTGAATACAAACAGACCTGAACACCTGAGCAGGAGCCAAATGACCTCCGTGCAGGTTTTGACAGGTCAGTGAGTTGCAGGCTTGTGTTGACTGATTTTTGAAGTAATCTGTTGCATGGTGGCCAGAAGCAAGTCAAAAAAGCTGCAACACAAGTAACACATTTGATTGGATATAAACAAAACCCTGATATACTTTGATATGTGCATTGTAGTTGTTGCCAACATCTACATACACAAAATGTAAAGTTAACACAAGCAGTAACAGTATTTGCAAGTTAGTAAAATTCAGGCACACAGAAACCCTTAGAACAAGTAGATTAAATAAACAATGACTTTCATAAATGGGACTGGGGTAAGAAAACAGATTAACGTATTATTCAGACAACTGCTAAATCAGAAAAACAAATGTAGAGGAAATTTTTGGAGACTTTATCTGTTCAGACAGCAGTAGAATTATTGCACCATACCTAAATTCTTCACCAAACCTACACCAGTTCCCCCTCAAATAAAAACAAACAACCCAGGTTTGAAAGGACAAAACTCTCTCAGGATTTCTAGCTTGGTCTTGGTCCAGCAACTGCTTTTGAAGGGTAAGTGATGACAGACTCAAAATTGACTTTTTTTTCCCCCAATAAGAAAATGGGAACTGAAAGTAGCATTTTCAAGTTTGAGATATTAAAAAGTAAATTATGTGAATTTGCCTGCTACATAATTTAAGTGTCATACAACAAAAGTGATCATTTAAGTTTTAGTAAGCTCCACAATGGCACACTTTTTAATTCATAAATTTATATTGGCTGAATGTGGTGAAGAACTGTAGCAGTTAATACTGCTCTAGGACTGTTCATTTGATGAGTTGGTAGGTGCTTACATTCCCTGGAGTGGCACTGGCCTTACCAATTTAGGAAAAAAACCCTCTGTTTTAATTGGACTCTGGTGGGTTCATTGATCTTAACTGTGACAATGGCCAAGATATTACAATAGGACTGTGTGGGGCAATGAGGTTTGTGTTTTTATGTTGGATAAGGCCAAGTTGTGTTCTGCTGTGACTTGTTCACCTTTACTATAGTAAAGCCAGCTGCAAATACTTGCTGTCAAAATTAAAAATGCTTGGGCAAGGTACTGGTGGGTGCCCAATGCCTGTAGATTACAACCCAGCAAATAACAACAATTTGTACTTGTATTAGGCTTTTTAAGGTAGTAAAATATTCCAAGGTGCTTCAAAGATGTACTATGATATAAATATGTCACTAAGATATTTAAGGAGATATTAGGTCAGAAGGCTGAAGGCTTGGACAAAGGTAGGTTTTAAGGATTACTTTAAAAGTCAGAAAGCAGGGTAGAGAGATGTATAGTTAGGGAATTCCAGAACTTGGGGCCAAGATAACTGAAGGTGCAGCCACCAGTAGTGGAGTGATTAAAATTGGGGATACTTAAAAGGTCAGAATTAGTCTGCAGATATCTCAAATAGTTGTGGGGCTGAAGTGGATTGAACCAAAAGGGAGGAGTGAGGCCCTAGAAGGATTTGAAGACCAGAATGAGAATTTTTAACATCAAAATTTAGCTTGACTGGGAGTTAGTGTAAGTTAGTCAGTCCAGTAGTGAGAGGTGAACAGGACTTGGTGTGAGTTAAGACATATGTAACAGGGTTTTAAATGGTCTCAGGTTTACAGATGAGCATAGTTGGAAGACCACCCTGCAGTGTAGTAGATTGCTGGATTTTTGAGTTAATGAAAGTCATAGTCATAGTCAGAAAGTATGAGGGAAATGAGAGTTTCAATGTTACTAAGGTAGACCTAGTGATGGTGTAAATATGAGGCTGAAGGTTCACCTCAGGAGTAAAATATGACACCAAGGTTACAAACAAATCGGCTTGATCTTGCATTGTTGCCAAAGGCAAAGATGGAGCAGGTAGCTAGGAAATGGGATATTAAGTTAATTCACCTGAGAGGGAGTTTTCTAAACCTCCTTAGTGCCTACTTAGTATTTTCTTTGACTTTCCTAATTAACTTTGTTCTTGTGTTCAGATGTCACTTTTCTCCTTGCTGAAATGTTCACTTATTTATTGAACACTTCTTAAATCTTTGTATTTTTATCCTGTTTTGCCATTTCCACTTTCAGCTCAGTTTATTTTATTATTTTGAGTTTCCTCTATTATTGTTGTTAATTTTTAAGTAATTGTCTACTTCTGCATGTTGAAAGCATTTTGAGTGCTTTCTGAAATGAGAACTGAAAAACTGTAGAAATTTTGGAGATTTGGGCCTTAGCTGAAAATGTGTTGTTGGAAAAGTGCAGCAGGTCAGGCAGCATCCAAGGAACAGGAGAATCGACGTTTCGGGCATAAGCCTTATTCTGGATCCGTAGGAGTTTAATTTGCTGGGTTTATCATATTCCCAGCAAATGAGGAGCAAACTCAAAAATCCCTGTAATTCAGACAGCTTCAATAACTCTAACATCTGTCACATGTTGGTACTTCTTACAGTAGTCTTTAACTGGGGACTGACTTACTAATTATAAACAGACAATGTAGCATGGTATCGTCAAGCTGCCAGTTCCCAGGGTGTGGGATATTGACAGAGGTGGCAGCAAGCTTTGTGTTGTTATTAAACCTGAGATGATCTACTGAAAAAAAGATGTAATTAATTACCTTGTTGGCTAAGCTTGTGTTATCATTCATTCTCAGCAATAATTACTGGTTGGTGATTACTTATTCACATTATTATTTTGATTTGATTACCTATAGTGTGGAAACAGGCCCTTCGGCCCAACAAGTCCACACCAATCCTCCAAAGAGTAACCCACCCAGACTCATTTCCCTCTGACTGACACACCTGACCTACAGGCAATTTTGCATGGCCAATTCACCTGACCTGCACATTTTAGGATTATCCTCCAGAGCACCCAGAGGAAACCAACACAGGTACAGGGAGAACGTGCAAACTCCACACAGACCGTTGCCCGAGGCTGGAATCGAACCTGGGGCCCTGGTGCTGTGAGGCAGCAGTGCTAACCACTGAGCCACCATGCCACCCCTTGTAGGGAGTGTTGTTTTAAATTTGAAATACAGTAATGCTGTTCATGTTAAACATGATCAATAAATGCTTATATTCACTTCTTAACTTTGATTACAAATTTGATATTTAGGACCAAGACAAAGTGAAATGTGTAAAGAGATCTGTTAAAGAAATACTGTAACTTTTCACCGAGTAATGTTTTGAAGTGCCATCACAATTTAAGGACAAAACAGACCTAAGTGTCGAGAAATATTCTCGCTTGCTGTCTCACCGTGGGGCTGTGGCTCCACATCTGCTGGACACCTTCCAGTGCTACAATCTTCAAAGTGTGAACCCGAGCATGAAACCTTTAATACAGTTAAACCTGTTACATGCCCTTACTGAGTGACCACACTTGCAACCTTTCTAAACATGGAAAAATGATCAAGTGTGGGATTCTCCTGCCCCAACATCAGTTTGTGAAATTAACTGTGGTACTCCTGCCTGTTATTTTAGTTGAAATCATTATTTTAGCACACATGAGTAAATGAAATTGGGACTTTCTAGTTTCTGTGGCTCAATGCCACATTATCCTTAATCTTAAATATAAACCCCAAAACTGTTCTCAGATATCAGTTTATTGTGTCAGGAAAACATTGAACAAGGTTCGTGCATGGAAGAAAGTTTGTGTGGAGGATTGCAGTTTTACTAACCTGTCCAGTTTTTCTCTGTGCCATACCTATGTGGTTGATTTATTTCCAGATTTGTGAAACTTAACTGATCTCATGTGAGGTTGGTGGTGGGGATACTCAGAATGGCTGCAGCATCCCTACGATAATGAAGGGAAGAATCAATTAAGTTTTTCATTTGATTATTGTCCAGCGACCCCTTCTGGAAATGTTCAGGTAGATGCCAGGATTACCAATGAAAGCTAATTTCCTTCTCCCACCTCAGCACACTAACATGGTACAAATGTGAAATTAGGCTAGTTGTTCATGCACAACTGGGAGTGGAACTCTTAGATGCTCAGAAATTGAGGAAAATGGGGGAGAAAATTATTTTAAAATGTAACAATGATCACTGTGTGGAGAAAATAATTAATTGTATATTGTTAATGAACAAAATACAACATGGGTGAGACTGGATCCCTGACTTTTATTTCTTATACAATGTCTGTATTGATGAATGGCTATTTTCGTGATTGGTATAATTATAGTAACACTTAAGTCGTATCTCACAGTAGTTGTTGTACTTTGAATTAGCACAAATTGACACTCTGAGAGTCCTCAAAGGCGAATAGTGCATTTAACAGTATTGTATGTTTTATGCACTTTGCCATTAAAAAAAAACATTGTAGCTGTCATGAAAACTTACTGGCTAAATATACAATTTAGTGTAATACTGAGGGAAACATGCCTGGTGGATTGATTTCCATCTTTGGTAACTGTTACATCCTTGGTTTTTCATGAGGACAAGGAATAGGTTCACTATACTTAACCTTAGAATCCATGGCTTCCAGCTTGGAACATTAGCATGTGCTTGGCTGTGATGATTCATGTCGCTAAATAGTATGCTAACTGTTGCTTTGAATTGAGATTGGATCATCTGTGAAATATAAATGAAATTCTTTGTGTTTGATTGCAGGAATGATGACAGTCAACATAAAATATTTAAACGCGCATTTAATATTAACATTGTACTTGGTGTATCAAATGATATGGCTAGTTCTCATATGTACAATTTTTCCTCATATCACAGGGGATGATGATCACACAGAATCTAATTTAAGGTCTCACAGTATTAATGCAGTAAAACATGAATATACAAAGCGTTCAGCACCTATACGCAGAAGGCGAAGTATTGGTAAGTGTAGTTTTACCATTTTATTTTGTAACAGTATCTTTTAAGTATTGTATAACTTTATTTTTGTTATGCAATAGTACCTATTTTGGATACATCAAGCAGTTTATGGGAGAGGTTTACCAGGTCTATCAATATTGTGAAGATGGAAGTGATTACAATCTGAATTATTTAAAATTCTTTTGTATTAGACAATTATTTCAATATCACAGAATCTTATGGTGATACTGTGATCCTGACTTTGTCTTAGAAATCAGTTGAGGATCAGATCAGATGTCATTCATTTGGATGATTTCAGTGTGACATGGAGTTTGCTCACTTTTAAAGTAATACTGATTGTCAGCTCATGTTCCCCTTATTGGTGATTTGAGATGAGATGTATTATTCCTTTATATCATGCAGCGGTATAGACATGTCCTATTATTGTGTAGTTCATGTCATAAGACTGTTGAAACTAGCAAACTGTGTTCTTCCCCCGCCCAAACCATATAGAAATGGACTTGAGCAGCTTTGCACCTGTAAATGTTATCTTGAATAGCTCCAGCTGTAGTTTGGCTCAAAGACATAGCACACCTTGCAATTGACTTAATATTGACAAAGTGTTTAGACTGCTTGCTGTTTATGCTGTTACCTGAACTCCTTGATGTTACTGCCGTGTGATATGCTCTATGTAATTTCAGTAAAACTAATATAAGAAGAGGGCCATAGTGAAAGAACTACATAATGTGGATTTTCTTTCAAATTCTTTCCTCTCTTGGTAGGATTCCACCCATCCCAGTAAATCTTCACGTGACTATTTCTCACATGCAAAATCAGATGGGAATTGTTGGCAAGCCACACAAACATTTTGTTAGGTGATTCTGCCACACTCAATGTTTCTATGGTTTGCACCTTTAACAGGGTACCTAGATAGCAAATAGTGACCTGGCTGATTTTGCTTGCATCTTCTCTTAGCCAAGACTGATCTAAGTTGTAAACCAATCAACTGAGCCATCAGAGCATTGTTTGCAGACAACTGGGAACCCGCATACACTGTGTCGCTAGTCTTTAATTGTTGCAGGTCCATTTAGAAATATTGACATAGATCCTCTCCCTACCTCTAACTTCCTCAAAGACAGTGGGGCAAACACATCAAAGCTGTGTACCCAGAGCAGGGCTTCAATAATTGGAGGCACAAAGTTATAAACTTTATAAAACTGATACTTTCTGGAACTGGCAAGGCTCTGCCTGTTATCCAAGGAAAAACAATACTCTCATTACAAAACAGTTTATGAATAAATAACATAAAAATTGTGCTAGAAAGTCAATAGGTACAGAATATGTGCCTGCTTATAGACTCCTATTTACCAATTCATAACTTTGTATCACTGCCAAACTTACAAAAACATACAATGCCAACGAGATAGAATATACTTAATAGCTTTAAATGTTGATTAATACTTAAATTGGAAAACACCTTATGTTTTCACTTTTGTTTACCTTGAGGTGTGCTACTTTGTTACTTTGTCTCCTCTAAATTGCTTAAAATTGTATCTTTTGGAATTATTTCTGAATTATTGTGGTGATTCTATAATTTGTGGAGCTCTACTCACAAGTAGAAAGGCATCAAAGAACTAGGAAGAAATGATAACATCTTTATTGTTGACCTTGCATAATTTTCCTGGGAGTCTGGTGGAGGCTTGTTGAATCAGCATTTGAAGATAAGTAATATAAATAACAGGGTGCTATAGGTATAACATGTAAGTTACTGAATATCAGGACCAGTCAGCCATTACATAGTAAGTCTGTTTTCTACTTTAAATAAATAGTTAGGTGAAGTTTTGGTTAGAGAGTGTGTCATTTTAGTTCATCATAGCTGTCAGCTGAGGAGGAGCATTGGTAGAGGACTAAACAAGCTGCCTCTTCATTGTCCCAGAGAATTAAGGGATATAGATAATGTAAAATAGCCTAAAACTCTGATAAAGAAAGAAAAGCAAAGTTCACTTTGTTATGTGTTCACATTGTGAATTCAGATTAACTTGATGTAATACCTGAGCTTTATTCTCACTGTCACTGTTTATGATCCCACCTGAGCCTGATCTTGACTTCCTTTTTGTAATGAACATCCAGGCATCAATTAATGTACATATAAGCATGGTTTCCTTTTCTCAGAAAATGTTGCAATTCAACATGTGAAATAAATAGCCTGGTACTAAGATGTTTTTAAAAAAGTAAACAAAAGCAATATTCTGTGGATGCTGGCAATTTGAAATGAAAATGCTGGAAGTAGTCAGCAGGTTTGGCTGGATCTGTGGAGACAACATCGGGTATTTTGGTCAAACCTTAATGATCAACCTTTTCCATTTTTATTTGGAAAAAATGGTCATTTAGAAATAGAATTGCCTGTAGGTATCTAATATTCACCATGTGCTTCTTAAAATGGTTCTGCCAATTAAATCTTGTTATCCCTTCCTCTGTTCAAAGGATGAGGAATGGTTCTATGCATGCTGGGTATCCTCTGAAAGCCAGTCTTCATGTGCTAAACTGTCTTCAGTTTAAACAGTGTGTAACAGCAGGATATTTGATAAGTATCACAACTGAACCTGATCCTGTCATTGCCCAGCATTTACATGATTCCTTCTAGCAAACATCATTGGACAGTGATTAGGGGCAAGTATCCTGCTCATTCTCCCTCTTCTAGACTCTCGTAGTCAACTCTTGCCTTATAACTTACCATAGCAAGTTCAGACAACCTTTCACAGACCAGAGATTGAATGTGGGGATTATGTCAGTATAATTCTATTCCAGCATAGCTAGTAGATTTACTAATTGAGTAGGTTACACCAGCCCCATAGTGTTTTTTACACATTTGTTTACCTTGAAACAAAATGTAGCACTAATTATCTGAAACCCTGACAACTATAGATTAGTACATTCAGACTGCTGAATATGTCATGGTCTATCCTTGAAATTTGTTGGCTAGTGATTTAATCAAACTTTTATTTCATGAGAAAATTGGCAAAACAGCAAAGTATCAGTCATTGTGTTAGTAAAATGAACTTAATCCTGTTATAGTGTTGTAAATCCAAATTACAGATTTCAAATCCTCATTTAAATCTCCTAGATTTTCAAAATCCTGTTTAAAATCTAATACATTTGTACTGATAGCTTGTGTAACTGTTGTTTATGTCAACCCTCTGTTAATCATACAGGCAATGACTGTTATGTTGCACAAAGCACAGTATTTCACTTCTGATTCCCAGTAATGTAGTATGAATTTTAAAGGTATATGAAATTAAATGGTCATTTATTAATATATTTTCCCTTTGACATTTTCTTTCTAAAGTGTTGTAGTTTGTACAGTTGAAACATACTGTGGAAAATCCTCATGTAAGCAAACCTGCCCCAATACATTCTTTAAATTCAAATTCATGCCCCAACATGTTGCAGAGAAGCTGAAGACACATTGTACTGCTGCAAAACTTGTTTATATCTGCATCAATATACCTAGAACAGTCAAATAACATGAGACTGTTTTCTGTCAGCTATAAAGATTTTCGCTCGTTACGTCTGACCTGAGCTGCATGGGTAGACAAAACTGGGCTAGACTCCCACCCTGGCTGATGATCAGCTGGAATAGAGACTAAACTGCTATGACATTTAATACATCCATGTATACTAGAACAGTCCGAAGAGCGTTTGTTATACATAGGTAATGTGTGATTTTTTTTTTTTGAAATCCTGAATAATCTAACAAAATTTGGAACAGGCATTTTCATATTCCATATCGATACTGAACCTTTTTTTCACTGGCTTTTCATTTGGTCAGAAAGTGGAAACTTAACACCAAAGAGCAAATTTTGTTCTACAGAGCTTCACAATTCTGTGTAGCAGTAACAATGATTGAAAGGAAGCCTATAAAAATGGGCAGACTGCTTCAACCTGCACAAAGTCATGTCTGGTTGTGGCCTGGCTTGGGGAGTCATGTGAGAGAAAGAAATAATGGTGATATACAATAGCGCACAAAGTGTTGTACTGATTTTGTACATCTAGATGTCACTATTGTGCCTCTAAATAGTGGGAGTGTTTCTGAAGTAAGTGACATCCAATAGCAAGGAAAGAATCTTTAAATTAATATGTTCTGTTGTTTCACTAATATTCAGGTGAATGGATCATTAACAGTGGAATTGGAATGTTCCTTGTTAGTTTTACCTCACTTGTTCCTCCTTATTCCTGCCACTTTTCACTCTTCCTGCCCGAAATGCTATTTAGGGAGTACAATTTCTTGATGTGTAATGTTGACTCATGACCACTCTGTGTGTGTGTGTGCGTGTGTGTGCATGTGTGTTCGTTCATGACTGGTTGTGGGGTTGGTGATAGAGTGAGAACAATCCTACCATTATCAAAGTACACTTTGCAGCAAGGTCCATCAAATAATACTTAGCATTGTAAACCTCAACCAATTTTTAAAAATTCTTTCCTTTCCAGTTGACCATAAGAATTGGTCAACTCAGTTGACTTAACTTAAGCCAGACACCTCTCAAAAATTGACTCAACCTGACTACGAACTTTTCTGCTTCGATGCATTCTGATCTCAACTTTGATCAAAGAAAAATGGACATCTGTTATCACCTATTATAGTAGCCTGGATTTCAAATATTTACCTTGTTATTTGCAGCTTCTAAAATTGAATATAAACATACTAGTTAGTAGCTGAAGTAGGCCATTTGGCCCCTTGAACTGTTCAGCCATTCAATAAAAGTTTGACTGATCTAAGTGTGCTTTCAACACCACTTTCCTTACTACCCTGATATCCTTAACTTTCTTCTCCCAAATGGTGAGATATACTTTCAGCATCCACCTATTTAAATCCCATCAGGATCAATAAGGTCACCTCTCATTCTTCCAAACTCCAGTGGATACAGATCCAACTTTTCCAACCTTCATAAGATAACCCTTTCATATTGGGAAACAGTCATGTGAGTTTTCTCTGAGCTGTTTCTCATGGAATTATGTCCTTTCTTAAATAATTGATACTTTGAATTATTTTGTTTTACTAAAGTTGAGGATGACACACAAGGATACCAAAGGGATAGGTTCAGGTTAAATGAATTAGCAAAAATTATCAGATGGAGTATGTCAGAAAACGTGATGTTCTGCACTTCGGTAGGGAGAATAGAAGAGCTAAATATTATTTGAAAGGGGAAAGACTGCAGAAAGCTTCAGCACAGAGAGGTTTATGGATTCTCGTGCATGAATCTCAAAAAGCTAGCGTCCAAATTCAGTGGCTAATGGAGAAGGCACATGAACTGCTGACCTTTAGATAAAAGAGAATGGAGTATAAAAGTAGAGATTCTTGATTGGTAGGGGATCAAGGATTTTGGGAGAAGCCAAGAGAATGGGTTTGAGAAACTCCTGAGCCATAGTCGAATGGTGGAGCAAACTTGATAGCCTCATTGCTCATGTATCTAAGGGTCTTATGGAAGTCTTGCTGAAACTATACAAAGCACGATTAGACCGCACTTGGAATACTGTGAACCATTTTGGTCCCCTTCTCTAATGACACATACTGGCATTGAAAGCAGTCCAGAGGAAGTTCACTAGGGTATGCTAGCATGGAGGAATTTTATTATGGGGAGAGGCTGAGTAGAGTAGGTTGGGTTTGTCTTTATTGGTGATAAGAGTGAGAGGAGACCTTGTTGAAATGCAATATTCATAAGGGGCTTTACAAGATCAAGAGATGTTTCCCTTGGGGGGGATAATCTCAGATTAAGAGGATGCCTATTTAAGACTGAGATGAAGTGGATTTTTTTCAGAGGGTCGACAATCTATGGAATGTTTACCAAAGAAGGCTGTCAAGGATTGGTCATTAAGCATATGTGAAGCTGAGATAGACAGACAGGGTTTCTAATCTGTAAAGGAATCAAGAGTTATGGGAGAAAAGGCAGGAACGTGGAGTTGAGTATTGTCAGATCAACTGTGATCTCATTGAATGGCTGAATACTTCTGCTCGTACAACTTATGGTGTAAGTACATGGACTTCTCTTCGGCCTCATGTAGAGTCACTTCCAATGGTTTAAACAGTGCTCTGTATAACAGAAGCATACCACCAATTTTGGTTTCATTTGCAAGCTTACTAACCACACCTTCTGTATTCACATCCAAATCATTTATTAAAATGATAAAAGCAGTGGACCCAGCACCGATTCTTGCGGCACACCACTGGTCACAGGCCTCCAGTCCAACTCTCCCCCGGCTCCCTCTGTCTCCTACCTTCAAGCCAATTTTGTATCCAGATGGCTAGTTCTCCTTATATTCCATGTGCTCTAATCTTGCTAACCAATCTACCATGCGGAGTCATGTCGAACGCCTTGCTGGAGTCCACATGGACAATGTCTACCGCTCTGCCTTCATAATCTTCTCTGTTACTTCTTCAAAAAAAAACTCATTCAAATCGGTGAGTCATGATTTCCTACATACAAAGCCATGTTGACTATCCCTAATCAATCTTTGCCTTTCCAAATACATGTAAATCCTGTGCCTCAGAATCCTTTCTAAGAACTTAACCACCACTGATGTCAGGCTCACTGGTCTGTAGTTCCCTGGCTTTACCTTACCACATTTCTTAAATAATGGCACCGTGTTAGCTAACCTCCAGTCTTCTGGCATTTCACCCTTGGCTACTGATAATACAAATATCTTAGCAAGGGGTCTAGCAATCACTTCTCTAGCTTCCCATAAAGTTCTGGGGTGCATCTGATCAGGACCCAGGGATTTATCCACCTTCATGCGTTTTAAGACAAGCACCACCACCTCTGTAATATTGACACTTTTCAAGATTCAGTATTGTTTGTGGTGCATTTTTCCTGGCAGTACATCATCTCAAAATCTTCTAAAGAAAGAATGCATCACATTTATATAGCAACTTTCATGATTTTAGATTGTTCCAAAACACTTTAGTTAATTAAGTATTTGAAAAGTGTAGCTACTGTTATAATATAGGAAATAAGACAGCCATTTTGGGCATACCAAGGTGTTACGAACTGAAACATGATAATGACCACATCATCTGTATTTGTGTTGACTGAATGTATATTGTTGGCAAGGACACAAGAGATAACATGCCGAAATACCGATAGAACCTCGAATGGAATTGTGTGGGTTCTCCTTTGACAGCAGTTTTGGGCAAGATCCAACTCCTCTTTAATCCCCATATTGTATAAATAGAGTATGTTGTTTAGAAAATAAATCCAAATAACATGAAGTCATTCATATAAAGCTTTCAAAGGGCATGTAAAACATAGTGCATCCTCACCTAGTTGTTCATGTTGTCACTATGCTATAGTATGGATTTTCTACATAGAGTACTGTGTAATCCGTGTCTTTCGTGTTCTGGACTCTTAAGTTCCTTTGCTTATAAAGATAATGTATTCTTGAAAACATCATCGAGAATAAGTAGATAAGTAGTGAAACTTGGGTATGGTTACAGAGTATTATGATAAAGAAGAACCCTTTGGCCCATCAAGTCATTTCTGGCTTCTCTACACTAATCCCATTTTCCAGAACTTGGCCAATTTTCTTGAATGTTAGGTGCCCAGTTATAAGTCTGTATTTGGTGCTGAAGGTAGGCAATGAGAAAATGAATGATCTGCAACATGGAATGACTCTCACACTTAAAAGCTGGATTGGTTAACATGCTACCTCATGTGGTAGTGAGAGATATAGATTGGAAATCTCTAAACTTTTATTCATGGTCTGTACTCTTAGTCCTCAAGCCAAGAACAGTTGGGTTATCCAGTTGGCTTCTGTATTTCAGGCCAATCAAAGGAAACAAATCAGGCAAGGTGCCTGCTTCCAATTATTTCCACATGACCTGCACAATGGGAAAATACCTACTTGTGAATGAGTATGATCCGCTAGTGTTTATAATACTATTTAAGTAGTAATTTATACCTTCAGAGTAGGAAGAATAACGTCATTTAAAAAAATGTAAAGAGAGGAGCATGTTAGGGAGAGGGGAAAAGGTAGGTTGGAAAATAATCTGTGCACAACTGCAGTGTTGTAAGCCACTGGAATGAAAGCAGAGCTTCTCTGACCACATGTGTGTGGTGCTAGTTATGAATGGCACACTTCCATTGTATGGTTTCTGGGTGTGATTGTAGTGGTATGCAAGCAAGTGCAATGTACACATCCCTGCTGGCTGAATCAGAAGGTAATGATTAATGCATTTTAAAGTTTTTTGTGTAATAATAGATATATCAGGGGACTTTATACCTGACCATTGCCTACTATTCAGTCTATAAATGACAAGATCTTAGAACAAATAACATTTTTTCCCCTGTAATTGTTTATTAGGCTCCTTGTGTAATTTTGTTTTGACCATTTAACATGTCCATGATATGCTTTCTTCAGCTAATGTCATGCTATTAAACAGAGACCAGTGTACTTTAATTGAAATTAGGTGAGATACTGAGATTAAAGGATGAATTTCAGAAGGGTTTAGGTGCTGTGCTTGATTTGGGCTTAAATGAGCACATTAGGCCCAATGCCAACTCACCTTAGGTCCACTTCTGTATGGTGTTTGTTAGTTTCTTTACCATTAGGATATTGGCAACAAACACTTTTAATGTTAATCACTGTTAATTGCATGTGTGACTCCATGAGAAGCTGCACTGTTTTGTGTGCTACTGACCCCTATAATAGATTAAAGTGTGGCTGGTTCAATAGAAAATGCACTGTTGTGTGTGGTAGAGCCATATAATTACGAAGGTCCAAGGTTTAATGGCTAATTCATATTGAGTTAACTGAAGCAGGAACATGTTGCAATGGACCCACATGGTGCTTTTCAGGTTAAACTATTTTTCTTCATTAATCTGTTCAGAGATGTTATTACACAACTCTGGAGCAGGTTGGACTTGAATGTGGGCCTCCTGATTCAGGGGTAGGGATGCTACCACTGTACCGCAAGAGGATCCCCTTTAGGCGAAAGAGAGAAAGGATTAAGCAAAACTCCTTCTATTGCTCTCTTTTAAATAACCCCTGGTGGAATGTATGGATGTCAACAGTTGGCAAGGTAGTTGAATAAATTGCTGACGCTCACCATGAGACTCACATGTGACTGGTTAGTTACATACCAGATGGTTTTTTTTTGCTGTTGAATCTATACCTTCAGCAAGCCAATCTGCAGGAATGTAAAATAAAAACCCAGAAAATGCATTTATAACGAGGATGAAAAGCCCTGACTGTTTTCCTAAATATGTTTGCCAAGCAAAATTTCCCCTTTGTGCTTTAAGTTACTTTTTTCTGACAGTAAATACATTTATTGACTCGAATGCTTTGTCTATTTTGAAACATATCTTACGAGTTCAAAAGAAATTGTCTTTCAAACATAAAATATTTGAACCAATACTCAAAGTTACTTTGTTGAAATTTTTCAGAAGAAGCTGTTCCTGCAGTGTGTAAAACAAGGACTGTCATTTATGAAATACCTCGCAGTCAGATAGATCCCACCTCTGCCAACTTCCTGATATGGCCTGCTTGTGTGGAGGTCAGACGCTGCACAGGCTGCTGCAACACTGGCAGCGTCAAATGCCAGCCCTCTCGGATACATCATCGAAGTGTCAAGGTGAGGAAAAAGAACTTAATAGACTGGGTTACAATTGAATCTCACTCATCCATAATCTCATCCTATTCTTTAGAGGAGTGGGTGGAAGGGGGAGTTTGGAGGGAATCCATGTTGGCATGCGTTGTGTGAAAAATAACTTGATATCATCTTATCCATCGTTTAATAAGCCTTAAAGTGATTTTAATTGGTTCTTTTAGGATCTGGAGAATACATTTTTGAAAAGAAAATAAACAATGATATGGTCTGTCTGTTCTTGGCACAAACTGAAGTAAATGGAAAAATAGCTTGTTTATATCCTACAGTAGCTTAGCTGTTTTGGGGTGGATGCAAAAACCTTCATTTTGACCAATGACTTTATATATTTTACTAGGAGCTAACTGCACTTCAGGCCATTATTAACAAAATTGAACTAGTATTGGAATAAAAGATTCAATATTTTGTGATGCTGTAGTCAAAATTAATGAATTAATGTGGCAAAGCTGTTATATTAATGTGGACTGCTTATGATGTTGAGGATCTGGAAATGACATATTTTATTCCTTTTAATACGAAATAACTAGCATACTAAAGGCCAGCTTTAGAACACAAAGCCCATTATGGGTGTTTCAAACAGACCTCGTTGTTTTAATGGAAATGACAGGATGGGGGGTGTTTATTTTTTTCTGAATGGATATCGCCACATGGCCTTTGATGTAATTAATTGTGTTCACATTTGAATGGAACCATTTTGGTTTTTGGAAATGTATCTTTCAGTGAATGCTGGTGTTTACCAGAACTGGATGATTATTGTCTCAGTGCAAAGTGGAGGTAATTTCCATGGCACGTGACTCATAAACAGATGAAGATGCATATGTTGGCAATTCTTGGAATGTAAGCTAAGTTCTCCTTCAGTGACTAAATTGTGACAGCCAATTACTTCAAGTGGGTAGAGTGTCCTTTTCTGTAATTTAAATTATGAGAAGACTCAATTTATCGACAAAAAATTAGTGACTTATGCTGGATCAGAGTAATCCAGATATAATGCCAGAGAATGCCAAACTGGTGACAAATTTGTTTTGATGCTAACTGAATTTTTTGTCCAGCTGTGAATTTGATGTGGGTTGTAGCTTTTAATCACTGAAAAATGTAGCAAATAATTCATCTGATCATTGTGTGAACTAAGTAATCTCAGGCAACACATGTTGTCTAGCTGTGTTTTGAAAAGGAAACTAGAAATTGCTTGTCAATCATATTGTCTGTATTTCCAGGATACTTGAAAGTTACTTTGTTGAGCTAGCTTTATCTGCCTGTTAAAATAGCTTCAGCTCTATACTATTTATACAATTTTTATCACATGCTAAATAAAGAAACACACATTTAGCTAAATACAAACTAGGAGATCTTCAGAAAGTGCTCAAATGTTTTAATGGGAATTAACATTGGCCCTGGTAGACTATACTAAGAAAACCCTGTGATCCTGGTGGGTTAATTGTTTGTGGGTGATGTTCTTAGTAGGATTGTTACATGCATTAGCAGCTTTGGGCTAATGGGGGAAATAACCCAGCAAGGGTCTCTGTGTCTGACCTATTGCTGAAGCACTTACTGATTTGGATATTTTGAGACTTCATACTGATTTTGTTAGCACTTGTTGGTTCAACTCACGCATGAAGAATAATCACTTTAGTGAGGCAAATGAATGAGACTGAAACTTTTATAAAGTCCTTTTATAAAGTTTCTGTTTTTTTTCTAAAGTGCAAAGCCAAGAAATAAAATATCTGGTGCAAAATTTGATCTTTTTACTGATACCACACTTTTAGTCTAGAGAAGAGCAATGCAGAGTCAAGCTTAGAGTGGTGCTGGAAAAGCACAGCAGGTCAGGCAGCATCCGAGATGCAGAAAAATTGACGTTTCGGGCAATGCAGATCCTATCGAGAATTGAATTTGTAGATTGGTGCTAATGTAAGTAGCTCACTAATGTGCATGTTGTCTGAGAAACACTTCATGGAATATAGAATAAATATGGGGCAAGTTTATGGGATTTTCCTCAACTGCATATTTTCCCAAGGAAGCTAAGGATCTTCTATGTTACAATGAGAGTTTGACTTTGTTTTCTTATAGTTTTGTCTGCATATGATTACATTTTTCAGCCTGTTGGTACAAGGGCCTAATCATATATACTGTGTACATGATTAGAACCTTTCTAGATAAAGATCTCAAAGCTTTGCCTGTTCATTGACTGTAAAAAGATTTGGACCAATGATGACTTCAGTTGTTAATTATAGTCTCCATTGCAGCAGCAGGTGTTTCAAGGGACACATTTCAAGAATTTTATTGTGTTTTGCTGTGCTTTGACTTGTAAAATGAACTGTCTGAAGTTCTATATAAATCTTCTCCTCCAAAACCTATTTGCCTAAAGGGTCTGCAAGTATCTCTGTTTTCAGTTATAGTCTGAGCAGGAGACATCCATTGACTAACAGGATTCTTGCACTCTCACCTGAGCCGTGTGAACAGATACAAGGTCATTTTTTTAAAAAACTGTTAAAAGGACAAACATGTAGTTGTTGCCAGTGAGGTCAATTATCAAGCTATACAGAGATAACATGAGATGAAACTTCATACATTACTACAGTGCAAGCTCTACCAAATGGTTTTGTTAATTAGAAGCACAAATACAAAATTAAGCATCCCTTGATAAACAATTATTGTCTTAGATTTGGGGAATCTATTCCATGTTTGCCCCCTTTTGCAAGTGTATTCATGCTCCAAGTAACCAAAAGGGTCATTTAATTATTTAGTTATTCCTGATTTTAGAGGCTGAAAGATAAGTACCATAGGTTGAAAAAACTAAAAAGGGAAAACTATATTAATTAGCAGCGATTGTTTGTTTTAAAATCCTGAAGACCGTTGAAGGGAGGAAAGACTCAAGAAGATTAGCATTTTTGAAATTCTATGGTTGAGGGTGGGGGAGGGGGAGCAGCAAGTTGAAGTGTAAGATTGTGGTACATCCAAAAGTGAAAGTGTATTAGGCTAGAAAAAACAAGATAAAAACATCATGAGCAATGACCATAAGTAATATAATTTTACTTTATTCTGGCAAATAAATTCCAACTCCCGTGCTACTTTCCATTATTGCTGCAACAGTAAACTAATTTTCAATTTCCTGATGCTGAAAATTTGTAGAATATGAAGAAACGTGAAGCCAAATACTATAAAATTGAGATCAAGCAAACCCAAACATTTGCACGTGCAGATGCGCCAAATTAACAACACACATAGATAGCTGTAGTAATACTGAGATACTGTGGGTGAGTTTGTGCTTTCATTTGGTCAATCCAGCAGCAGCAGCAGCAGCAGGTTTAGGACTTGAGAGGCAAAATAAAGGGAAGAATTCACAAAAAGCAAAAACTAATGCAACAGCTGTAACCTAAAAGACCTCAGAGTTAAACCTCAGACAATTGCCTAAACCATTAACAGCTTAAAGACTACTCAACTGCTTAAGGCTATTTCAAAAGTAAATGGGTGTGCTGTGGAGAATACAAGAAAGTGCTGAATACCTTCTGAATTTTTCTGAACTAAAGATTACACCATCAGGCGCACATCTTTTAATTTACACAACCCACTCACTGCCTCATTTTAAGCTTCTGGGATTCAACTGTTTAATAGTTTAATAACACTTTAAAAGTTGGAGCCAAATCAATCTCACGTTGAACCAGGGGATGTTTGTTTTTAGGCTTTTATTAAGACATTGTGACAGGTATATTATATGAAGAAAATATCAATGCAAAAAGCCTGTGCTACAAAATAAAGAGCATTTCAACTTGTCTATTAAGTGTCTTGCAAGCACAAAGTCTTAGTAGACATGGACACAGGCTGGAAACATGCCTGAAATGTTGTAGTTCTTGATTTGCAAACCCGTGTTTGAAGGTAACGAGGCTCAATGGCAGTAGCAGAGTATCACCATAAACACACAGAACTGAAGACAAGTCATATTGGACTCAAAGTATTGACTGTTTCTCTCTCCCTACAGCCGTTTTCAGAGTTGCTGAGTTTCTCCAGCCCTGTCTGTTTTTAAATCACAGTATTACGTGCGCAATAAGCACAACTTTGTTGAAATTGAAAAGTGATATTGGTAACACATACATTTGCAAGTTCAAATAAAATTCTTCTATCCACCATTTTCATCTAAAAGTGCTTAGGTAGTGCAAAGGGGTTTCATATGATCAATTAGACCTTGTTAAATCTTAACTACATTTACTGGCTAATATTGTATTTATACCATTCGATTGTATTATCACAACTAGCCCCAACCATCAATTTCCTGCGATCTGAATGAGACATTATCATATCAAATTATTATAGTGATTCTCATCATACATGGATCTAAAAACAAATTATACCATAGGATGAATGAGTTAATGAGCAGACTATTTTGTGCTGGAGATGACAGAGGGAGTAGTGAATTGCTACAGAAGACTACTGTCATTTTGTTTTAAGATTGTTTAATAGCTGGAGAATGTGCAGTATGATCTTATTTAAGGAAGGATGAAACACATTGAAAGCAGTTCAGAGAAACTTTACGAGACTAATACCTGGATAGGTGGATCTGTCTTATGAGGAAATGTTGGACAGGTTAGACTTGAATGAAATACATAAGATCCTAAGGCATGGTAGATATGGAGAAGACATTTCTGTTTATGGGAAAAACCTAGAACTGGGGGTCACCCATTGTAACAGAGACGAGGTAATTTGTTTTCGTTGAAGGTCCTGTACTTTGCTGAAAGCAGAGACTTTGATTATTTTTTAGAGGTGAATAGGTTCTTGCTAAGGGTAAAATGTTCTCTTGGGTAGGTGGGTATATACAATCAGAATAGCCATGATTAATAAATGGCAGGGCAGTCTTGAGAGGCTGAATAGCCTGCTCCTGCTTCTTGTTCCTGTGAAATCTGACATACATTGTTTTAGTGAACCTGATTTCCAGTTAATGACATTTAGTTAATGATCTGTCTTGAACCATTTGGCAACTATGCTAAATCCACAACTAAACTAATTGGACTTTTAACAAACTCTTGAAAATGGCAGGATTAATTCATTCTTCATGTTTTTGACATGGTTCTGGGTCTTGATTTGTCATGGGAAACTTGCAAACTTGTTGAAACATTGTAGGATCGTTATAAGTAGAACTGGAAAAAAATCCCTGGACTTGGTTGAAAGGACAGGTATGATGGTTTTAATTTTGTAAACATTACATCCAAAGAAAGAGTGAGTATTTTTTATCTCCCTTTTGTTTCAGCTGTCGAGATTAGTTAGGGCTCCACCATTTGATCTGCTGGTTCAGGACAGAACAAATACCCATCCCAGATGACAATAGCTTGCATAGCTCTTTAATTTTGATCACGTTATTTCTTCTGTAAGGCTAATTGTCCTTTAAATTACATCACATTAGTGTTGCTGATCCTGAATTCAGTCAGAACTACAGTATCAATGCAAAGAATTTGGACTGAATGGGGGTTGTGAAGAGGTGTGGTGCTGTTATTAGGTTTGCATTTAGTGCCACATCTCAGTTTTTCAGGCTGCTGTCAAATTGCAGACAGGCCAAGATTCTGATGAAAGATCGCAGACCCAAAATATTAAATTTGTTTTGCACTCCACTGTTGCTGCCGGATCGCAATTGTTGTAGTGGTTTTGTCTTTATTTCAATATTTGCAGATTAGCATTACTTTTCCATTGCTGAACTATCTAAATCTTTCACATTGGAAGGAGAGAACAAACTTGAATCACTAATAGAACTTGAAAGCAACTACATATTCAAAAGTGCAGCCTTGGTTCTTTGAATTAAATGTAAATGGCCGTAGGAGAGAGCATCATCTATTGCAAAGGGAAGTTAATGTAAATGTGTCATAGCACCCATCTAGGGATTGTTCTGTATTCACCTTTGTTGGTTTTCTGTTTCTTTGTCCATGCTGTCTGGTCCTGTTGGTGCCTTAGATGAATCCTGTCACTGTGGCAGAATTCATCTAAGGTACCAACTGTAGGTGTTCTTTGTTTGTTTATCACAATAGAAGTGATTTGCCTTTTGAAGTTTTCCTTCTCACACTGAACTAGAGTTTTGTCATGCTAAGAACATTACCATTATCACCTATTTTTGTCATCCAGAGAGGTGACTTTCCAGCAAGGGTTTCAGCCATAAAAATATTTCAATGTGTGAGTGTGTGTATATGTCTACTAATGACAAATGAAGCTTTTTTCTGTTCCTTGCTGAGAGATTCACCAGTGATTCTATAGGCCATAAAGATAGAACAATGTTTGCAGAGGACTAATCCAATAAAATAGCAGAATACCTTTTAATAGCTTTAAACTGAATTCTGCAGCTCTACATATCTCTATATTTTAAAATATGTTTTGAGAGTGACTTTACATATCTGCACTGCCAGCTTGAAAGCAACATATCAGAAATCCAAGCATGTGCTACTGAATGATTTTGTTTCCACTATTGAAAATAATTTTATTTTATTTATATTATTATCTTTATATTTTATAAAGTCTTTTATTTATATATTGTCTTTAGTTAGATATCATCATCCAAGCTAAAGAACAGGCAATAATTTTCCAAAATATGTCTGGATTAGATTTTCCTAAAATCTTGAAGATATTTCTATTGAACAGGAATACAGTAATGATAGACTAAAGTTGTACACAGGCACAGGAAAGAGTCTCTTAGTTCTCTCGTAGTGTTTTATGAGGAGCTGCTAAATGGGCAAAAAGAATTAAAATTATTCATTGGATGTATGTAATCCTAGATTTATTGTCCAGCCCATAGTGATTGTATAACTTTGTGATTAACTGGACTGTTTTGAGCAATACAGTCTACCAAATCCAGTAGACATGCACTTAAACAGTATTGATTGGGGATAAAGGGTTTCCTTCTGCAAACAGTAATAGAAGGCCTTTTGGTTTTTTTATGATGCCTCAGAATCTTTCAATGTAACTTTTCTGCTTTAATTATGAATGCTAAATGGAAGTCAAATTTTTCAGCTTTGGGTAGTGTGATTATCGCCTGCTAATTCATTATCAGAATCATTATAGTGGCAATAACTTGCATTCACATAATTCCATTGATATAGTAAAGTATCCCAGGAGGCTGAGGAGATGGGAACTGGAATGATGTGTGTATGCTCCGCAGTTAATTTATTGGAGGGAATTATTGATATTCACAATCTAGACGTCTTCTGAAATATAAACTTTTTGTCAGCTCAAACTTTTTTAGCTGGAGGAATTCAGCAGGTCTGGCAGCATAGAGTCATAGTCATAGAGATGTACAACATGGAAACAGATCCTTCAGTCCAACTTGTTCATGCTGACCAGATATTCCAACCTAATCTAGTCCCATTTGCCAGCACTTGACCCATATCCCTCTAAACCCTTAATATTCATATACCCATCCAGATGCGTTTTAAATGTTGTAATTGTACCAGCCTCCACCACTTCCTCTGGCAGCTCATTCCATACATGCACTGCCCTCTGCATGAAACAGTTGCCCCTTGGGTCCCTTTTACATCCTTTCCTCCTCACCCGAAACCTATGCTCTCTAGTTCTGGACCCCAACCTACCCCAGGGAAAAAGCATTGTCTATTTATCCTATTCGTGCCCCTCTTGATTTTATAAACCTCTGAGGTCACCCCTTAGCCTCTGATGCTCCAGGGAAACAACCCCAGCATATTCAGCCTCTCCCTATGTTCCAAATCTTCCAAACCTGGCAAAATCCTTGTAAATCTTTTCTGAACCTTTTCAAGTTTCACAACATTCTTCCGATAGGAAGGAGACCAGAATTGCACGCAATATTCCAAAAATGGCCTAACCAATGTCCTGTACAACTTCAACATGACCTCCCAACTCCTGTACTCAATACTCTGACCAATAAAGGAAAGTATACCAAATGCCTTCATTATCCTATCTACGTGCAACTCGTATTTTCAAGGAGCTATGAACCTGCACTCCAAGGTCTCTTTGTTCAGCAACACTCCCTAGGACCTTACCATTAAGTGTATAAGTCGTGCTAAGATTTGTGTTCCCAAAATGCAGCACCTCGCATTTATCTAAATTAAACTCCATCTGCCATTTCTCAGCCCATTGGCCCATCTGATCAAGATCCCACTGTAATCTGAGGTGACCTTCTTCACTGTCCACTACACCTCCAATTTTGGTGTCATCTGCAAACTTACAAACTATACCTCTTATACTCACATCCCAATCATTTATATAAATGACAAAAAGAAGTGGACCTCATAGAGATGTATAGCACGGAAACAGACCCTTCAGTGCAACTCGTCCATGCTGACCAGATATCCTAACCTAATCTAGTCCAATTTACCAGCACTTGGCCCATATCCCTCCAAACCCTTCTTACTCATATACCCACCAGATGCCTTTTAAATGCTGTAATTGTACCAGCTTCCACCACTTCCTCTAGCAGTTCATTCCACACACGCACCACTCTCTCTGTGTGAAAAAGCTGCCCCATCGGAGGGTCGGTGTGGACTTGTTGGGCCAAAGGGCCTGTTTCCACACTGTAAGTAATCTAATCTAATCTAATCTCCTACTAGATTTTCCCACCCCAGGGAAAAGAGCTTGTCCATTTATTCTATCCATGCCCTTGATAATTATATAAACCTCTATAAGGTAACGCCTCACTTTCCGACACTCCAGGGAAAATAGCCCTGCTCTATTCAGCCTCTCACTATAGCTAAAATCCTCCAATCCTGGCAACATCCTTGTAAATCTTTTCTGAATCCTTTCAAGTTTCACAACATACTTCCAATAGGAAGGAGACCAATAAAGGAAAGCATACCACTATCCTATCTACCTGCAATTCTACTTTCAAGGAGATATGAAGCTGCACTCCAAGGTCTCTTTGTTCAGCAACACTCCCTAAGACCTTATCATTAAGTATATATGTCCTGGTTTGATTTGCTTTTCCAAAATGCAGCACCTCACATTTATCTAAATTATCTCCTGAGCCCAATGGCCCATCTCCTATGTTCACATCCAAATCATTTATATAAATGATGAAAAACATTGGACCCAGCATCGCTCCTTGTGGCATACCACAGGTCACAGGCCTCCAGTCTGAAAAGCAACCCTCCACCACCATCCTCTGTCTTCTACCTTTGAGCCAGTTCTGTATCCAGATGGCTAGTTCTCCATGTATTTTATGAAATCTCACCTTGCTAACGAGTCTCCCATGGGGAACGCCTTACTGAAGTCCATATAGATTATGTTGACTGCTCTGCTGTCATCAATCCTTTTTGTTCTTCAAAAAATTAAATCAAGTTTGTGAGACATGATTTCCCACGCACAAAGCCATGCTGACTATCCTTAATCAGTCCTTGCCTTTCCAAATACATGTAAATCCTGTCCCTCAGGATTCCCTCCAACGTCTTGCCCACCACCGATGTCAGGTTCACCGGTATATAGTTCCCTGGCTTTTCCTTGCCACCTTTCTTAAATAGTGGCACCATATTTACCACATCAACCTCCTGTCTTCTGGCACCTCACCTGTGACTATTGATGATACAAATATCTCAGAAAAGGGTCCAGTAATCACTTCCCTAGCTTCACACAGAGTTCTAGGGTACACCTGATCAGGTCCTGGGGATTTATCCACTTATGCTTTTGAAGACATCCAGCACTTCCTCCTCTGTAATATGGACATTTTTCAACATGTCACCATCTATTTTCCTACAGTCTATATCTTCCATGTCCTTCTCCACAGTAAACATTGATGCAAGATACTCATTTAGTATCTCCCCCTTCTCCTTCGGCTCCACACATAAGCTGCCTTGCTGATCTTTGAGGGCCCCAATTCTCTCCCTAGTTACCCTTTTGTCCTTAATTTATTTATAAAATCCCTTTGGCTTCTCCTTAACCCTATTTTCCAAAGCTGTCTCATGTCTCCTTTTTGCCCTCCTGATTTCCCTCTTAAGGATACTCCTACTGTGTTTATACTTTTCTAAGGATTCATTCAATCTCTTCTGTCTATACCTGATGTATGCTTCCTTCTTTTTCTTAACCAAACCTCAATTTCTATAGTCATCCACCATTCCCTATACCTACCAGCCTTTCCTTTCACCCTAACAGGAATATACTGTCTCTTTTCTCTTGTTATCTCATTTCTGACGGCTTCCCATTTTCCAGCTGTCCCTGTACCTGCGAACATCTGCCCCCAGTTCTTGCCTAATATCGTCAAAATTAACCTTCGTCCAATGTAGAACTTCATCTTTTAGATCTGGTCTCTCCTTTTCCATCACTATTTTAAATCTAATAGAATTATGGTCTGCTGGCCCTAAAGTGCTCCCCCACTGCCTTATTTCCCAAGAGTAGGTCAAGTTTTGCACCTTCTCTAGTAGGTACATCCATGTAGTGAATCAGAAAATTTTCCTGTACACACTTAACAAATTCCTCTCCATCTAAACCCGTAACACTATGCCAGTTCCAGTCTGAGTTTGGAAAATTAAAATCCCCTACCATAACCGTGGGCGGCACGGTGGCACAGTGGTTAGCACTGCTGCCTCACAGCGCCAGAAACCCGGGTTCAATTCCCGCCTCAGGCGACTGACTGTGTGGAGTTTGCACATTCTCACCGTGTCTGCATGGGTTTCCTCCCACAGTCCAAAAATGTGCAGGTTAGGTGAATTGGCCACGCTAAATTGCCCGTAGTGTTAGGTACAGCGGTAAATGTAGGGGAATGGGTCTGGGTGGGTGCGCTTCGGCGGGTTGGTGTGGATTTGTTCGGCCGAAGGGCCTGTTTCCACACCGTAAGTAATCTAATCTAATCATAACCATCCTATTATTCTTACGGATAACTGAAATCTCTTTACAAATTTGTTTCTCAATTTCCCTCTTGACTATTAGGGGGTTCTGTAATACAATCCCAATAAGGTGATCATCCCTTTCTTATTTCTCAGTTCCACACAAATAACTTCCCTGGACATATTCCCAGGAATATCCTCTGTCAGTATAGCAGTAATGCTGCCTTCTGGAACATTAAGCTACCAGTCCTGACCATCTCTGGGCTAAGTTTCTGTGATTGCAATGATATCCCAGTCCCATGTTCCTAACCATGCCCTGAGTTAATTTGCCTGACTTGTTAGGCTTCTTGCATTGAAGTAAATGCAGTTTAATTTATCAGTCCTACCTTGTTCTCTGCTTTGTTCCTGTCTGTCTTGACTGTTTGACTCGCTCCCTTTCCCAACGAAACCAGTCTCAGATTGATGTCTTTCCTCACTATTTTCCTGAGTCCCACTCCCCCACCTTACTAGTTTAAATTATCCCGAGGAGTTCTAGCAAATCTCCCTGCCAATATATTAGTCCACTTCCAATTCAAGTTCAATCCGTCCTCCTTGCGCAGATCGCTTCTACCATATAAGAGATTCCAATGTTCCAAAAATGTAAACCCTTCTCCCCTGCGCCAGTTCCTCAGTCATGCATTCATCTGCTCTATCCTCCTATTCTTACCCTCACTAGCTCATAGCACTGGGAGTAATCCAGATATTACTACCCTCAAGGACCTTTTTTTTAAATTCCTGCCTAACTTTCTATATTCTCCCTTCAGAATCTCAACCTTTTCCCTTTCTATGCCATTAGCTCCAATGTGTACAATGGCTTCCTGCTGGTCTCTCTCCCCTTTGAGAACATTCTGCACCTTCTCTGTGACATCCTTGATCCTGCAACCAGGGAGGCAACACACATTCTGATTTTTCACTGTTGGCCGCAGAAACGTCTGTCTGTGCCTCTGACTAGAAAGTCCCCTATTACAGTTGATTGCTTGGAACACAACATATTCCTCATTACTTTGGAGTCAGTCTCGATAGCAAAAACTTGGATGTATGTGCTACATGCCCCTGAGAGTCCATCACCCCATAAATTTTCCAAAATAGCAAGCTTGTTTGAAATGGGAATAACCACAGAAAACTCCTGCACTATCTGTGTACCCCTCCTACCTTTTCTGTAGTTAACCCATCTATCTGATTTTATCTGTAGCTTTTCTGCCTTCCTATAACTGCCATCTATCATATTCCCTAGCTCTTGTAAATTCCTCTCAATGCCACTCAAATCAATCCATGTGATCTGATAGGATTTGCAACCAAAGACACTTCCTGCAGACATAATCATCAGTAACATGGAAATTCTCTCTAAACCTCCACATCCAACAGGAAGAGCACATCACTCTACTAAAGGCCAACTTTCCTTCTTCACAATCTACAGACCCAGAAGATAGCACTATCCTTTTGCTCTAAAAAAGTGTTCCTTTAATTCTCGTCGTTTATATTTTTAAAATATAATCAAGAGACAGATCTCCCTAAAACATATAATCAAGAAAGGACCCACTCTACTCACTATTGGAGACTTACAACAAAGCTTAAAAGCTATGCATGTATCTGTTCCTATGCTGTGAGCTCTCCCACACAGATTCTTACAAGGTCAGCTGTGAATTTCGCTGTTTGTTAATTATTTTCTAGATACACTCCAATGTCCAGAGATACATGAACTCAAACAGCAAAGGAAGTAACTGTGCAGATTAACTGCTGTGTCAGTTAGCAGTGTAGGTTTCTTTTTCTCTCTCCCTCACTGACCATGTGGTTGCAGCCTTTTGTCTGTCTTTCTCCTTTTTTAAAAGTGCTGTTGTTTTGATCTTTTTCCCCCAAAGTTCCCAAACAAAGCAACAGCATATAAAACAGTAGTTACTGCTCCTCGGATTGAAGGAAATCGCCTCCAATGACGGAAATACCTCAAAAAAGGAGCAGCTCTTACAGCCACAATTTTATCCCATCCTCCATCTTGGATTGTGAATTGCACTTGCTGACTAATACCTGTGTGAGAATACAAACTGATCTTATTTTATAATTTGCAGATCATGAAAAGCTGTCTGCTTTGAACAGGTAGAAATTTAGTGTTGATGCAGAGAAGAGGCCCAGTGGAATAGCATTTAAAGGTTTATATCAAATGCACTGTCTAAATTTTGCTTTACAGTGTTGCTCTGTTTTTTGCATTTACAATTTTTTATGACTTAAAACTGAACTTATACATTTGACTGTAGATTTTAATCTATTCTTATTCACACAATGCTTAGTGCTTTGGAAAACTTTATTGTAAAGCTGCTTTAAGTGCTAGATTAACACACTTGACTAGAAGAGGTTAATGACTGCATTCAAACAGTAGACATATTCCACTATTGGAGGGAAGTGCTGCATTGATTGATTTTTCATTGGGATACTGTTGTAGGTAATACTATTTATTTTCCGTACTTTCATCTCAGTAACCCTAAATCCAATATTGTATTTGTTGTTCCTACAGTTTGCCCATGGAAACACAAGATAATTTATGTAATGTACCTTATATTTAAAAACAGAACAAAACTATGTTGGAAATATTGAATCCATAATAGTGAATGTTTTAATTCCCATGAACTGAATTCATTCTCTTCATTATATCATGTAGTAACTATAGGATAAGGCTATTAACATACCTTTTGTTGATTTACAGGTTGCAAAAGTGGAGTATATAAGGCGCAAGCCCAGATTAAAGGAGGTTATAGTGAGGTTAGAAGAGCACCTGGAATGTATGTGCACATTACTACATTCTAATTCAGAATACAGAGAACATGAAGGTACTTGACTGCATCCAAAGTGCTTTGGTTTATCTGTGTTTAGTGTTATTGTGAAAGTGCCTTAGGATGTTTTGCTATGTTAAAGGTGCTTTTTAAAGAGATGTTGTTGTTATTAAACTATTTAGCATTATTAAACAGTACATTTGGCAATATTAAAATATAATTTGCAGTTTCTTCAGCAGATGCATTCTAACATTGTTAAATTCTTACTGATAGAGTTGCTACAATTGGATGACCAGACTACTTAGTTTTTAAGGTCTGTCTTGCAATTGCTAAATTGTAAACCAGATAGTAGGTCTTCATCTTTAGTATGGAGACCTACAAATCATCCCTCATTTGATCATCTTAGCAATCATTTGGAAGTTGAAGCCTTGAAATTGGAATGATATTTTGTGAAATCACTAGCAGACATTAATGTGTTTGTTTGAGTGTTATTAGTATGCTGTTTTATTGAGGACTAAAGTTAAACAGAATCAATATTTTTGAAATAAGTTTTTTGCAGTTATTTTGATCAACCATGTTATGACATTTCCAGAGCAGGTTGATCTTGAATCAAGACCTTCTAGCCCAGAGTAAGAGGTTTTGTAAGAACAAGTTAATGTTTGAAGCATTAAGCTTCTTATTATCCACAAAAGCTGATGCAGGAACAGGATTGGTCGCTTCAGCCAGTTGAGAACTTTTGTCAACCAACTCTTTAATCCCCATTTCCTGGTTCCTGTCCATGTACTTTGATAATCATACTCCCTTTTGATATTACACTGACTTTCAGAGTCACTGTATTTCACGTTTTTCTAACTCTAAAGTTTTTTTGATCCAGACCTGCTCTTAGCCAGCTTAGTTCAAGACTTAACCACTGCTAATAGTTAAAAGGCTTATTGAACAAAGTAAGTAAGATAGGAAAGTGATAAAATTGATTTTTAAAAAATTGAACTTCTTAAAATTGAGTTGAATAACTCTGAGCTACTATACACGTGCACTAATTCTCTTGTTGAAATTATTCTTCCTTCCAATAAGTCGAGCCTCCTGCCCCTTCATCAGTTTGAGACTGAACAAAAAGATGGTAACCCTGCATTTAGTGGTCAATGAAGTATGATAAAGCTGCTGAGTTAGTAAGATTGTGATCTGTTTTTGGCTAGAAACAGCTCCAGTACTTGTTTCTATCTGTATAAATTCCAACACAAGTGCATTTTCTTAGGGCCTTTCACCAGCCCAAAGCGCTTTAAAGGAAGAAATAGTGAAAAAATTAAAAAACGGAAGCGTAAAAAGTTAATACTGGCACCTGACAAGGATGTGTTTCCAACATAAAAGCTCTGGGATGCATTCAGGTAGGACCTGCTGTGCTGATAACTGATATCAGCCTGCATAAATCATCAGCAAAATTAATAATCAGATGCTATAATTTAACACAATCACATTCCAGTTTGTAGCACATATCACCTTGAGATTGGGTAGAAATGATTTTTTGATGGGCTTGATTGATTCTGCCTTTGGGGAGTTATGCTTCCTGAAGCTGATCACTGCTGGATGTTTCACACCTTCACTGCTTATTTTACCTTTCACTGATTTGAAGGGCATGCACCTGCACAATCCTAGCCTGACCTTTTCCTGCACTATTGCTGATTGTTGACTGCTTGATTTCTTGTACAAATCTCAATGACTTGCCCTGTGTGAATTGATTTTGTGTGAAACGACTGCATCTTTATAACTTTGTTTGTTTATAAATGCATTTTGTGTTCATGGTTAGATCAAACGAAATATTTTGTCTGAATAAGTAAGGTTCCTCAGTCGTTCTCACCTCACACTACCCTTACTCATTTATTTACTGTTATCTTCTTATTTATGATTCCACTTTTGGCTACTTCAGCCAGGTGGTGGTAGGCCTGTTTACATGAAGGATATAACAGGCAAGTTTCAATCTGTTCCCATTTCCTTCGCGTATGTAAGGGGGCCCTTTGGATAACAGTCAGGTCAGAAATGGAAACGTAAGTTCCTCTCAACACTTTAGCCCAGAAACACAGGAGCAGTTTGTAATGCCGTGCTACTCTGACTAAACTGAGCACTGGCAAGGAAGTTTCAGGGCTATGTGATTTAATACGTTGAACGGTGCCTTTATCCACTGGAGAATTGGGAGTGCTACTGAGCAATCCATATGCGGAAGTGATGATTGTGGACTGAATGGAATGCTCAGTTGCTGAGGCGATGATTACCAAACACCATTTAGTGCCGAGCTTGATAATTGGCTGCTCTGCAAATCTTTGTTTTAAAATAAATCTTGTATCTGTGCAGTGTCGTGCTGCAGTTGCCTTTCCTCCAGTTACTTGATTGGACACTGTTCCTTTAACCATTTACTTCTCAGAGCATTATCATTTTGGACTCCAGTGTCACTAATATTGTGCTATTTTTGATTATAACATCTGAGTCCCAAAAATGTCACCGGTTTTAAGCTGTACCTCACAGTATTCACCCCAACCCAAACTATCCCAAATGTTATTCTGGATCTTGCGTGAGCCAGTCTTAACAGGGCTGATATCTTCTCAGTTTGTCCTTGTATTGGACAGAGGAAATTCAGCAGGATTGTGGTTTTTTTTTGTTATTTATTCCTGGGATATGGGCATTGCTGGCTAGAACAGCATTTGTTGCCCATTCTTAGAGGGGCATTTAAGAATCAACCACGTTTTAGTGTATCGGAAATCATATGTAGATTAGACTAGACCACATAAGGATCATTAGTGAATCAGATGAGTTTTTACAACAATTAGCAGGGGTTACATGATCGCAAACTTCTTCTTTCATGACTTTTATTGAATTCAAGTTTCACTGTCTGTTGTGGTATGATTCAAACCAATGTTCCCTGAACTTGAACCTGATGTTCTTGTTTAATAGTCCAGAGACATTATCACTTTTTCACGACTTCTCCAAGATAGTATTTCGACCTAAGTCCCCTCTGATTTTTTTCCCTGCATGGACTTCAGAGGTTCCTGGGTGTCAGCAACTGGAAGTCAATATATTGGCACGTCGATAGGTGTGTGCAGACCCTCAGCAACTGCACAGTGTAGTCCCGACCACGAGTCAGGGATTACTGCTTAAAATTATATGTTCAGAACTTGAGCAGGGATAGAATTTGTCTCAACTGAATAGGTCCTTAATGGTGAATTGCTGGCAGCAGTTTGCTTTCTTCTAACTATATACAGCTGAAAGACCTATTTGGAACAGGAGTTGGAAGCAAATTGAGTGGAGATGAACAGTTACACACTCGTGTTGGTTTAATGTTGATATCCGAAAAGCATATATCTGTGCACAATCCTTCAGCTATGTACGTTTGATTGCACAAAAGAAGCTTGCTAATTATATTTTTAAACAAGTGGTTGAAACTTACAACATGATCTGCTGTTAACTGATTGTTCTGTTTGCGATCATCAAATTCCTTTACTACAATGCCTACACATGTGGGCTTGAATGAGTGATTTGCCAAGAAAACATTAGCAAAGACTTTGACATTAAGATGTCACTCTCGATTTAATAAACCACAATGTACACTAGACCCATTTCATACTGTGCTCTAAAAAGGATTGATTGCTTGCTATTTACTTAAGATGCAGTATTGCTGTTATTTATGTTTAATTTTCCTTTTCTTGCAGATGTGAGGTGAAAATAAGCTACATGAGGACTTACAGTGGGGGGCATGCACATACATCTCTTTTGTTACATGCCAAAAGCCTATTGCCAAAGGTGCTTTTTCTCGACTGTTATTTTCCTTTGCCCTCATTAGAACTGTTTTCCCAGCAAATTGAAAATGGACAAAAAAAACTGTCTTAATTCCAAGGCAATCAGGAGGAATATTGTGGAATGAGACTGCTCAGTGAACTGACGGGAGGCATCTTGATGTTTTATATACATTGAAAAAAAAGGCATTCAAATACATGGCAAGAATGTCTAAAATGCTGCTGAAAGGACATGGTTTCAAGTGAATGGAGAACATATAATGAAGAACTTTTAAAAATGGTGCTGTTGATTAATAGGCTGTGTCTCCGTAAAGCCTCAATGGGACTTAACACAAATGAGAGGCACGGACCATTTGAGAAGCCTCTGCCAGTACTTTCTTTTCCAGAGCTTATCCACAAGACTGTGGGGCAATCTTGCACATTGTTCTTGTTTTAATATGAACTACGCAGTTCCTTCAGAGGGGATCGGGTGGGGAGCCTTGAAGACGGATGTTGAGTTTATTCTCGCACCATTGAGTGTATATTAAGCTTGCTTCTACTGTATTCTTTTTAATGTTTTATTATTCTGTGGACTACTTGTATATTTTATTGCATTTAGGAGACTGCAGGTATGACTTTCCAGCATATCATTGATTTATTTTACTGGAAGAATATGATCTTTAACCAAGCTGTTCAGAAAATTGTGTTCTTGTAAAATAAAATCCCAGTCTTTTCAATATGTTCCTTTCTTTCCCCTCCTTTCTAATTTAAAGCATTTTAAGTAAAATTATTTTGCATTAATAAATGATACAAAAAGCTGGAAAATAACATTTATTTCTGGTCTGTACAGTCTGAAAATGTTTTTTTTGCCTGTTAGTAATAGCACATTTTTGTGAATTCCATCTTTTGAAGGAAAAGCATTTTCAAACTTTTATTTCACATGTGTGATTGTCTGAAATGGTCAAGAGTATATATGGCAATGGGAACTATAAAAATATGGACAGTGAGCTCGACAAGAAAACCTGATGTTCTACGAGAAAACCTGATCTTTTTAAAATATGTGGTCACAATAATAATTAAACTTCTGAATATATTCAAGAAAGTAGTGCTGTGATTTCCAAAAAGAGTATTGGTCATTCACTTAATAGGGGCTTCCATTATTCCACTTTGGTCATGCTTTACAATTTGTCTTTCCATGTAGGTCATTTCATTGGCTGCTACTGAGCCATAGCCCTAACTTCAAACCATCCCCATTCCTGTTCTGCTAATTTAGCAATAGCAAGGGTATGCTGGCTGTCCACGTCTCCTGTTCTTTTTTATGGACCATTCGACCTAAATGTCTACTGCTCAGCTTTGATTTTGGCAGTTGTACGGTTGTGACACGGAATGAGGCTAGGGATGAACTTCGCTTTGCTGATGTCTTCAATCCTCACACTATCTTGACTTGTTACTATATCACCATTCCTTTACTATTGCTAGGTCACAATCCTGGAACACCCTTCCTAATAGCGTTGTAACTCCATACTTCTCCAGGACTGCAGTGTTTCAAGAAAGCAGTCTAGCACCACTCTATCCAGGATGTTTTGAGATGGACATCGAATATTAACCCAGCCAATAATGCCCGTATCCAATGTATGAATAAAAAAACCTCTTAGACATCATATTCCCTGATGCAGTTAGCACACACAATATGGATACGGTTGTGTAAGTTATTGGAATAATGATTCAGAGGGCAAGATTTCATATTCCATCATAGTAATTTGAGAATTTTAATTCAATCTTGAAAGTCTGCAAATAAAATAATTTAATAAAACTGCCGGATTGTTTTTAGAAACATTCATTAGTTCATGAAGGCCCTTCAGGGAAGTGAAACCTGCTGTCTGGTCTGTTGTGATTGTAGTCCTACAGCATCATCTTTAGCTTTTAACTGGCATTTGAAATGACTTCAGAAGGTGCTCCACCAGCTCCTTTTCAAGCCAGCCATGGATGGGTAATAAATGCCAATCTTGCCAGCAATACCCACACAGAATGTTTTTAAAAATTTGGACTTTGAGGTATTGGAGGCGTTTGCTGCCAAGGGTACTGTAATTAGTAGAACCTAGTATATTAAATAGCTGCTATTTTTTGCATAGTTTGTCATTTATTTCTGTACATCGCAAAAGCCTAATAATTTCTGTTCAAGAATTATAATATTCTGCAGGGCAGAACCTTATATTATTCATATGAATAGTGATTGCTTCTTTGAGTTAAATTTGCCTGTAATTCTAAAGTTTTAATATATCAATGCATGACATTAATCACATTCTTGATTTTTCACATTTGATCTGGAAAATATTCAATATTGTTTCAAATTATGTTTTCAAGCAGCAGAAACCCAAAGTTACTTTTATTAAATGTTATTTATGCCTTTCTGGTAATTTCTTATTGGATGATATTTACCATGGCACTCTTGGGTACCTTGCCAAAGTGGTCATCATTTTGAGCTATTTGACTGAATGCTGCATCATGATAAAGCCCAATTCTAACATTTACCCATTCACACTTCCAGTGATCAATATCAGGGGCCATTTTCTTTAGTGAGTTCCAGCTGAAATAGGCAAGTCTAAAAGGGAGATTATTGAGCCCCTGGCAATTGTCTGCTTCACCCTACCACCACTCAAAAGTCCTGGAGGTATAGTGAAAGTTTCTTTTGAAATTGCTGTTATATTTTTCATCTAAATTGTGACAAGAAAATACTTGAATTTCTAGGGTGCCTTTCACAATCTCAGAACATCCAAAATGTTTCAGATCCACTAAGAAAATAAGTATTAGGAGAGGGACTAGATCATTCTGCCTCATGATTCTCCTTTGTCATTCAGTCAGATCACTGCTGACTTATCTCGTTTCCACCTCCCCAACCAAGTTGTTTATCCCTTGGTTTCCCCTTGAGTCTTAAAAATCTACTTCACTCTTGAATTTACTTTGCTGAGCGTCCACAGTGGCTGAATTGGAGGATTCCAAAGACTTATAGATTCTAGGTGAGTAATTGCCTTTCCTTCTATGTTTTAAATGATCCACCCTTTATGCTGAAATCATATCCCCTAGTTCTAGACTGTCTATCCTGTGAAATAGCTTCTGGGTATCATTCCTTAGACAAGGGGAGCAATATAATTTACCAGATCTTGTCTCACCAAACCCTCTATTTGGTAGCAAGACTTCCTCTTGCAATAAAAGTAAATAACATTTGCCCTCCTAACTGCTTGCTATACGTGCAAGATAACATTCTGGCAGAACTTTCAGGTCCTGCCAATGACTGGAATAAAGACAGGTGGGATCTTTAAGAATCCAGCATTGACTCGAGTATGAGTTTCTTCCCTCTGGTCCTGGTGCCAGCCATTTTAGGGAAGAGAGATTCAGGAAACTGACTAATCAGTCAGAGTGGACTGCCAATTAGGCTTGTTTTAAGCCTTTTTAATGGCACTTATTGGAGGTGGGGGGTGAATGGAACTTCCAGTTGATCGCCAGTTGCCAATTGTAACAGGCAATTTAGTGGGGGTAGAACCATCTGTACTGATGGGCCTTTACCTGTACCCTCAACCAGTCAGACATGAAAGGACACCCTGGAGTGTTTTCCCCTTCCTCATAGCGATGGCCTGATTGCCATTTCTAATTTCACTAAATTTTTAAGAGTTGAGAGTGTGCCTCCATGTTGAAGTTCTGTTAATTATCCTTCACCACAACCTATTGTTGATCAAAAGCTGGAAGATAAATGAAAAATAATTTCAGCCAAGGGAGCCTGCCCACCACCCTTAATTTGACAGGGAACCCACATTTAATAGAAACAACTTTGGGTTTCTGCTGCTTTGAAACAAAATTTGAAAAAAAAAATTCATATTTTCCAGATTACAACGTAGTGTTGTGAAAACTCAGGTCACTAACTACCCTACCACCCTATTAGATTTGGGTTCTGAAACCTCAGCCTTTGAAGGGAAAATTCTGCTTACAAGTGTCCTTCCATAAGGATGTCCAATTTTGCTAGCACTTTGAAGTTTCTCATTGTTTTATAAAATATTGTGTTTTTACTTCTTCCTGCAATATTTTCCTACATTTAGACTCATTTTCTGCCTTATTGCCCAATCTCTTTATTTGTCGGTGTGCCTTTGCTTCACTTTTTATTGTCATCAAACTTAATGAATTACTCCTTGTCTGTTCTACATGAGAACCTTTGAATTGCATTAATTGTGGGAAACACATGGTAATAGTTGGATGATGAGATTTTTAGTGATGTTACTTGAGAGATAAGTACTGGCTGGAACACTGGGGAGAATGTCCTTGATTTTCTTCAACAATGTACCATGAGACCTTTTACATTCACATAAGAGAATGGCTTTGATGTTAAATGAAAGTTTCATCTGTAAGAGAGTACATCCAACAGTACTGCAGTAAGTTCAATTCCACCCTCGGGCAACTATCTGTGTGGAGTTTGCACGTTCTTCCTGTCTCTGTGTGGGTTTCTGCTGGGTCCTGGGGTTTCCTCCCAACAATTCAAATATGTGCATGTTAGGTGAATTGGAGTCAAAAAGTGTAGCGTTGGAAAAGCACAGCAGGCCAGGCAGCATCCGAGGAGCAGGAGAGTTGAAGTTTTGACTGTAAGCATGAAGAGCTTATGCTCGAAACATTGACTCTCCTGCTCTTCGGACGCTGCCTGAGTGGCTGTGCTTTTCCAGCGCTACACTTTTTGACTCTGATCTCCAGCATCTGCAGTCCTCACTTTCTCTAGGTTAGGTGGATTGACCATGCTAGATTACCCATAGTGTTCAGGAATGTGTGGGTTAGGTGTGTTAGCCATTGGAAATGCAGGTTTTCGGGGATGGGTCTGAGTGGGAAGATCTTTGGAAGGTTGATATGGACTTGTTGGGCTGAATGGCCTGTTTTCACAAGTAGGGCTTCTAAGGATAATGAGGAAATCGTCCTGGTCTTATACTGGGAACTGGAGAGGAGGCTTGTACACACATCCTTCTGATGTGTTTGTTGCATTTCTAACTTTCCAATACTTAATATGGAAATACGTGACGTTTTGTTTGATGAGCGCAGCCATTTATACTTCAATACATTGATGTGGCTGAATTTCCCCAGCTTTATCCTCATTACCCATTGTAACCTGCAATGGAAAATAAGCAGAAGCCAGGAGCCTCCAATGTGGTTACATAATCACAAAAAAACCTGATTAAGAATTCAGGAGAAATGTCATACCCAGAATGCGATGATACTGCAAAATGCATCACCAGAGTTGTTGAAGTGACTAGGTTGGATGCACTTAAAGACAAGTTGAATGGAGGAGAAAGTAATAGAAGGATACATCACTGGGCAATGCATGCTGGTGTGATCTATAAATACCAGCATAGACCAAATGGGCTGAATGGCCAGTTTTGGTACTGTTACTTATGCTAAGGTATAAGCTGTGCCTTGGGTCAGCTTGGTTCATTTTAATCAACGTAGTATTTTGAACAGATTTTGGGCAATGTTACTGGCAAACCATACAGCCTTGAAAACTGAGGGATTTTTTTCAGATGTTTTAATATACTTCTCATACAGTAGAGAAAGTAAACCTGGACCAATTGTTACACATACATCAGAACAAGGCATGTGCAGGGGTGAAAAATGGGTTTCTTCACAACAATTGGTGATTGGAATAGGTAGCTAAAAAGCAAATAAGGCTGGTTGAGATGTAAACCATTTAAACCACGTTAAAAATCACATAACACCAGGTTATCGTCCAACAGGTTTAATTGGAAGCACTAGCTTTCAGAATGCTGCTCCTTCTCAGCGCTCCGAAAGCTAGTGCTTCCAATTAAACCTATTGGACTATAACCTGGTGTTGTGTGATTTTTAACGTGGTTTAAATGGTTTACATCTCAACCAGCTGACTTCACTCATGGTAATGTGTGGTTGATACTCTGGAAGGATAAGATCAAATGGGCTGAACACTCATCTTCACTCAAATCTATCATATACCCAGTTTGGTATGAATTATTTTTATCTTGATATATATGAAACATGTTTTCTTAGTTTTACTAATTTTAAAATGGGTGTTCCCTACTTTGTACTCATGTCTACTTGAAAATGGAGGAGAATATGTCCCTATAATTTTTACATGTACTTTGAACATGCACTCCCCCCTAATTTTCCTTCTGCTTTGAACTGTATATAATTATTGGGTTTTCTTTCTTTACCTGGATGAGGCACGGCACTTCAATTATTGGCTGCTGTAAAGTTAAATTCCATCATACAGTCATTGCATCACAACAGAGTTTTTATTTGGAGTGTGCAAGCATGTTTTAATCTTTAAACTAAAATAGAAGTAATAATTGTAGGACCTCGAAGCAAGAATTAAACATTCATCTCCAGGAAACTATTGAGGAAAACTATGAGGAAGTATCATTGGGAAATTTAACATAAAGAGCAGTTTCTTTATTATTTTATTAGTTGAAAAATACAAGATTTAAGATTAGATTTCCCACAGCACAGAAACAGGCCCTTCAGTCCAACAAGTCCACACTAACCCTCTGAAGAGTAACGCACCCAGACCCTTTCCGCTGACTAATGAACCTAACACTATGGGCAATTTAGTATGGCCAATTCACCTGACCTGCACATCTTTGGATTGTGGGAGGAAACCCACACAGACACAGAGAGAATGTGTAAACACCACACAGACAATTGCCCAGGTCCTTGGTGCTGTGAGGCAGCAGTGCTAACCACTGAGCCACCCCTTAAGGTGTTGCATATACTGATAAGACAAGTATCATCAATTGGGATAGTGAAGAGCTTTTGCTTTCCAATTGGCTGTGAACAGGCAATGGATATGCAGTACTGGACAACCAATGGGGCTGGAATGAGTGTGGGACAAGTGGGGGGGAAACAATCAGAAGCGATATCATGAGATAAACTTTGGAAATAGATCCAATCACAGTTAGCAACCGTAGGTCATTGTGTGCACTTGGATTTAAACCTGCATGTCAGTTGAAGACCCCCAGCTTCTGACAGTAACAGGTTACACAAAGACAAAGTTGTAACAAGCAGCAGCATGTTACTCAGATAGCTATGATAGCTGTTAAGTAGTAACAGCTGCTATTTTGTGCTGTACAAGATTCTTGGTCCTTTTGCTGTTCATTATATAATCCTACTTCTAATGTAGTGGGCTGGGATTAAGCTTCACATGAAAATCCAAGACCTGATTTGAAAAGAAACTCAGCATTTTTTGGCTCAATTATGTAACTTATTTCAATCATATATTGGCAAGAAAGAAAAATAGACCCTACATAACATTTTTCATCACTGGGAGATGTCCCAAAGAGCTTTACAGCCAATGAAGTCTTGTTGAAATGTCGTCCCTGTTGGAATGTAAGAGATGCAACATAAATTTTCATGCAACAAACAGTAATGTGATAATGAGCAATTAAGTCTTTTCCAGTAAGGTTGATTGAGTACCATGAAATCTTCTATGTCCATTTTAGAGGACAGAAAGGAGCGCTGATTAATATCTCATACAAAAAAAGTGCAATCTCCGAGAATGTAGCACTTTCTTCTCACAGACACCGGAATTATAGCCTGGATTTTTTGTTCAATCCTCTGGAAAAGGACATTAACTCTTGACTAACCATAGTCGGATTGAAAAGTGCTGCCAAATGATTAACACAAATGTAATTTTGTGATTCTGCCGCTGTGGATTGTTAATGGGTAGATGAGGAGCATTGTAAATGTTAACAGATCTGGCAGTGCTAGAATTAATGAAGTTGCAACAAACCAATTTTGTAGTAAGTCCCATCAGAGTAGGCCAGTGTTGGCAGGACAACTATTTTCATTCTCTTTTTTTTCCACAAGTGTTGTATTTGGAGATATTTGCGCTGTGCATTGTACAGCATGCGCATACATCAGTGTATGCCCTTCCTGTCCTGAATATAGTAAAACCAAATGTAAGATCACAAACTGCTGATTGAAAGCTATTTCTATGCAGCACTTTTTGCACTGGGCACAGGTTGGGCATCATCTCATGTCAGGGTTTTGAATGTAAGCTTGTTGTTATGCTGCTAAAAGATGAAAATCACTACCTCTGTGAGTCTTAATATGAAAAACTACCTTTGACAAAAAAAAAGGGTGAGAATTCCTTTTGTATCCATCTGCTACATGCCAGGAATACATATCATAAACTGCTCATGAATTCCAAACCCAAAATAATCTCAGGGAAAGTACAAATTTGTCATTATGGGTTCCCGATGCGGCCTAGGAAGAGGTGTGTCAGATTATTTATCCAAATATCCACAGTGTTTTTTAAGAAAAGGTACAGGCGGGTAAAGCACCAACCGGCCTAATTAATGGCCACTTAAGGGTTTGTTTCCACCCCTCCATGTGTGCCTGGAGATGAAATACAGAGGCTAGTCTGCTCCTTTAACATCTCAGGAGAAAAGATGCAAAGGAAGAAAGTCACCTGCTTTTGTGTAGGAAAGGGTAACCTGTGCACACTGGGGACACCCTGCCACCCCATCCCCCACCCCTGTGATGTTACCGTCTGTGCCTCCAAAACCCAAAGTGCACCCAGTGCCCCCATTCCTGGGAGTCCCTGTCCTCCCCTGAAAGAGAACACTGAGCTCATCTCAAAATCCATATTATCTTCTCCTGAGGGCTGCTGGGAATTGCCGGCAGCTCCCAAGGGTAGCACTTGCCCCAAATGCTATGTTAAGGCTATTCTCAGAGGTAAAGGGCAGCCTTTCATAAGGCGCTTTAGTTGCTGGGCTTACAACTACTGTTTCAACTGGGCCGGGGGAGATTGCTGTACACCCCAGCCCTTACCCTCTACCCCACCACCAATAAAACTCAGCCCTGAAAGGAGGTCACTGCTGGAGTCCAAACTAAAGATGTCAGGTGGAATCTCATACCCTAATCTATGGTGAGTTCGGTACAGTGTACTCAATCCAAAATTTGGAGCAGATAATGTAACCCAGGGTACCTACACTCCCACTAGACAGTGTTGGGGAGAGCTATTAAGAGTAGGGACCAGGAACAAAATAGACAGACTGATCTTAGTGGCGGAAGTGGGTATTGCAGATGCTGGAGACTCAAGTCAAGATTAGAGTGGTGCTGGAAAAGCACAGCAGGTCAAGGAGCAGGAAAATTGGCGTTTCAGGAAATCATGGAAGAATCCAGCATAGGAGGGCATTCTGCCCATTGTGCCAGTGCTGGCTCTGGAAGAATCAATTAGTCCCACTTTCTTGCTAATGATATGAATCATTAAAAATTACAGCTCAGAAGGAAGTCAGTGAATGCATGATGTATCGAACATTTTAAGGGTTGTATCCACTTTAATCCAAAAGTAAAATACTGTAGATTCTCAGAATCCAAATTAAAAGTTAAATTTTACGGGTGAGACGGTGGCTCAGTGGTTAACACTACTGCCTCACAGCGCCAGAGACATGGGTTTGATTCCAGCCTCAGGTGACTGTCTGTGTGGAGTTTGCATATTCTTCCTGTGGCTGTGTGGGTTTCCTCTGGATGTTCCAGTTTCCTCCCACAGTCCAAAGATGTACATGTTAGGTGAATTGGTTGTGCTAAATTGCTCACAGTGTTCAGGGATGTGTAGGTTAGGTGCATTAGTTAGGGGCGAATGTAAAGTAATAAGGTAGTGTAATGGGTCTGTGTGGGTTACTCTTTGGAGAGTCAGTGTGGACTTGTTGGGATGAATGGCCTGTTTCCACACTGTAGGGATTCTATGATTTCTAGAAGCAAATGGAAATGCTTGTAATTGGTGACAGAGCAACAGAGTTAACATTTCAGGTTTGTATTTCTGGATTCTGATGAAAGGTCTTAGTATTTATATCATTTTTTGATCTACTTTAATCCAGCTTTATTACTCTCACCCTCATATCCCTGATGTTGATTTTACTGATTGATAAACATTGGTTTCTCTTCTTGCACACACCCCTTCCCAGATTTACCACGTGATTGCAAATTTTGCCTGAGATATGGCTTGACATAGATAATTCATTCGGTTCCATGATCTCAGATTGACATTATGATAACTGCAGTTAATTATGTAATGTTTATCTACTGGTCCTTCCCAGCCTTGGAGCAAGGACATTATTGAATTCCAATCCCTCGGTATAACATTGCTTTGTTATTTATCTGTCACATTATCTCAGATGTTGATGCAAAGAGAGTTTATTTTTCTCACCTCAGATTCCATAGTTGTTGTCCCACTCTCTCCCTCTCTTAGGTTTTTGATTCTGGTTGATAATATGAGTCATATCTTTGATATGGTGGCTGTCCACACCTCCAGGCACAACCGAAAGCATTTCTGGAATGCCCAGCACCGTTTGATCCAGTGGGTTTATTGACATTACAAAGAATTCTCTTCTGAAGGATATATTGATAAGTAACAGTTTGTGGGGTTACAGAATCATAGAATGATCAACAAAGGAAGGCAAACAGTCTGTCAAATCTATGCCAGCTGTTCGAAAAAAAACTTGCATTGATATAGCACTTTCAATGATTGCAGAACATCTCAGCGTATTTTTCAGCCAATTAAATGTTTTGAAGCGAGTCACTGTTGTAATGTAGGAAACACAGTACTCAATATGTACACAGCAAACTCATCAATGGTAATGATCAGATAACCTGTTTTTGTGATGTTGATTGAGGGATGAATTGGTCAGGACATGAGGGAGAGTAGCAGCAAGTGTTAGGGACAGAGGGTTAGTATTAGTGTTAGGGTTAGAGTTCTTAGTGTAAGGGGGTCGCAATTTTAAGACAGAGTTGAGGGACATAGAACATAGAAATAGGAGCAGAAATAAGCCACTCGCACAGTTCCCCCCACCTCCGACCACCCTCAACCAGCCAACCCCCCACCATCCCCACCCTCCCCTCCACCTTAAGCCTGCCATTCAACATGATCACAGATGATCTGTTCCAGGCCTCAGCTCCTCTCTTGTGCCAGCTCAGCATAGCTGTCAACTCCCTGATATTCTAAAAATCTATCTATATCCTGTTTAAATAGTTTTGGTGATTCATCCTCCACAATTCTCTGGGATAGAGAACTCCAACATGCACTTCCCTATGGGAAAAGAAATTCCTTCACATCTGTTAATTGAGTGTTCCGTTATTCTGTAATGATGTCCCTAGTTTGAAATTCCCTCACTAGTGAAAACATCATCTCAACATTTACTCTGTCAACCCGCTCTCAGAATCTTAAATGTTTCCCCTCATTCTTCGAATAAATAAAGGCCTAACCTGTTTAGCTGTTCTTCATGAAGTCAATCCTTTCATGTCAGAATAAGCCTAATGAACCTCTCTTGAGCTGCCTCCATTGTTGTTATGTCCTTTGTTAAATACATGTACCAAAACATTCGCTGTATTCCAGATCCAGCCTCAATAACGCCCTGTACAACGATAACAAGGATTCCCTATTTTTAAACTCCAACTCCCGACCATTAAAGGGTAAAATTCCAAATGCTTTCTTGATTATTTGCTTACATTTCCCGTTTCATGCACAGCATATCCTAATCCTTCTGTGTTGCAGAATCTCTTACCATTTAAATAATTGACTCTGCCTCCCAAAGTCCATGACCCCACATTTTCCTGCATTAAACTCTAACTGCTAAGTTTTTGCATACTCATTCAAACATTCTACGTTCCCTTGCCAATTCCTTATGTCCTTATTACAATATGCCTTCCCTCCTATTTTTGTACCCTCAGCAAATCTGGATACATTACACTCTGCCCCCTCCTCCATATTTTTAACTTAGACAATAAATAATTGAGGGAAAGTGAGGACTGCAGATGCTGGAGAGTCAGGTCAAAAAGTGTGGCGCTGGGAAAGCACAGCAGGTCAGGCAGCAACTGAGGAGCAGGAGAGTTTGGAGGGCTGGATCTAGGGTGAGGTGGGGGAGGGGAGATAAGGAAACTGGTGAACTCGACATTGATGCCATGTGGTTGAAGGGTCCCAAGGCGGAAGATGAGATGTTCCTCCTCCAAGTGAGAATTCGCTTGGATTTGGTGGTGGAGGAGGCCCAGGTGGAGTGGGAGGGGGAGTTGAAGTGGTTGACCATAGGGCGATGGGGTTGTTGGTACATGTATCCCAGAAATGGTCCCTGAAACATTCAGCAAGTTGGTGTCCTGTCTCCCCAATGTAGAGGAGACAGTGGATGAGATGTTTGGATGTGCAAGAAAATCTCTGCCTGATGTGGAAGGATCCTTTGGAGCCTTGGATAGAAGTGTGGGAGCAGGTTTTATATCTCTTGCGGTGGCAAGCGAAGATGCTGAGAGTGGAGAGTGGGTTCGTGGGGATTGTGGACCTAATGAGGGAGTCGCAGAGGGAATGGTCTTTGCGATAGGGGTGGGGAGGGAAATGTATTTCTGGTGGTAGGGTCTGATTGTAGGTGGCGGAAGTGACAGAGGATAATGTGCTGGATCCAGAGATTGAATGGATGCAGGTCCTTGGACTCCTGCATCGCCAGACCATAGCAACATGACGGCTGGAGGAAGAGCGCCTCATCTTCTGCCTGGGAACACTCCAACCACAAGGGATGAACTCAGATTTCTCCAGTTTCCTCATTTCCCCTCCCCCCACCTTGTCTCAGTCCCAACTCTCGAACTCAGCACCACCTTCCTAATCTGCAATCTTCTTTCTGACCTCTCCGCCTCCGCCCCCACTCCGGCCTATCACCCTCACCTTATCACCCTCACCTTAACCTCCTTCCACCTATCGCATTTCCAATGCCCCTCCCCCAAGTCCCTCCTCCCTACCTTTTATTTTAGCCTGCTTGGCACACTTTGCTCATTCCTGAAGAAGAGCTCATGCCCGAAAAGTCGATTCTCCTGCTCCTTGGATGCTGCCTGACCTGCAGCACTTTTCCACCAACACATTTTCAGCTCTGATCTCCAGCATCTGAGTCTTCACTTTCTCCTGGATCCAGAGATTGGTGCAGTGAAAGGTGAGGACCAGGGGGATTTATCCTTGTTGCAGTTGGAGGGGTCGGCGACTAGGGCAGAGGTGTGGAAATTGGAGTAGATGTCCTGGTGGGGATTGTGGGAGGAGAAATTGCAGTCTTGGAAATAGGAGGCCATCTGGGATGTCCTGGAGTGGAATTGCTCCTTCTGGGAGCAGATGCTGTGAAGGGGGAGGAATTGGGAGTAAGGGGTAGCGTGTTTACAGCGAGGGGCATGTGGTGGGAGGAGGTGTAGTCCAGGTAGCTGTGGGAGTCGATGGGCTTGAAATAGATAAGTCTGTCACTAGAAATAGAGATGGAGAGGTCCAGGAAGGGGCGGGAGTTGTCCGAGATGGTGCAGGTGAACTTGAGTTCGGGCTGTATGAGGTAGTGGAGGAAAAGGTAGGGAATGGTGCCAGTGTAACTACCGAAGATGGACTGTTCCATGTACCTGAAGAAGAGGCAGGCATAACTGGGTCCCATGGCTCCCTCTTTGGTCTGAAGGAAGTGGGAGGATTCGAAGGAGAAGTTGTTGAGGGTGAGGACCCGTTCAGTCATCGAATGAGTGTGTCAGTGGAGGTGTTTTGGCTGGGTTGACGGGAGAGGAAGAAACGGAGGGCTTGGAGGCCTTCGTCACAGTGGATGGACATGTACAGGGACTGGACGTCCACGGTGAAGATGAGGCTTTGGGAACTGGGGAACCAAAAGTCATGGAGAAGGTGGAGGGTGTGGGTAGTGTCCCGAACATATGTGGGGAGATCCTGGACCAAGGGGGACAGGACAGTGTTGAGATATGAGGAGGTAAATTCGGTGGGGCAGGAACAGGCAGAGACATTGGGTCGAGCGGGGCAGTCAGGTCTGTGGAGTTTGGTAAGTGGTAGAACTGGGTAGTCACGTCTAAATAATTGAAGACCTAGGACTGGCCCTTGTGGGACTCCACTCGAGTCATAGAGATGTACAGCATGGAAACAGACCCTTCGGCCCAAATCATCCATTCCCACCAGATTATTTAAAATTTATCTAGTCCTATTTGCCAGTATTTGGCCCATATCACCTTAAACCTGTCTTATTCATATACCCATCCAGGTGCCTTTTAAATGCTGTACTTGTTCTAGCTTTCAGCACCACCTCTGACAGCTCATTCCATATGTGCACCACCCTCTGCACGAAAAAGTTGCCCCTTAAGTCCCTTGTAAATCTTTCACTTCTCAACTAGTTATGTGGTTCCAAGCTGAGAAAGATAATTAATGCCAACTCTTTGTCTTCCTTGTGTTAATCAATCCTTAATCCATACTTATACATTACCCCCAATAGTCCTGAGCTCCTATCTTGTGCAATAACCTTTTATGTGACACTTTATTGAATGCTTTCTGAAATTTAAATGTACCACATCCACAAGTTCCCCTCTGTCAACTCTCCAAAGAACTTTAGCACATTTTTCAAACATGATTTCTCTTTCACACAACTGTATTAATTTCAATTGATTGCTTTCTGCTTATCTAAATGCCCTACTATCCCTTCCTTAGTATTTTGTCAACTGGAAAACTGGCCTGTAGTTTCCTGCTTCCATTCTCAAACAGAAACTGAGAAAGATTTTTTTCTGTCAGAACAATTCTGTGGAATTGTTTATCATAGATAGTTATTGAGGTTGGGCCATTCAGTATTTCACGGCTGAAATAGACAAGCTTTAATCAGTAAGGGAATTAAGCAAAAGGCAGGCAGGTCAGTCATGATCTAATTGAATGGGGTAGCAGACGAGATGGGTCAAATGATCTATTTCTGGTTCCACATTTAATGGTCAATGTTATAATGGGAATTGCTCTTTTGATTTGTTTTCGTTTCCCCTCCTAAATTCAAATTGCATTATCTTACACGTTCCTTCCATCTTGAATTCCACACTGTAGTAAGTGAAAATTCCAGTTTTTGAATTTCTTATGTACTCATGCATGATGTCAAGATGCTGCAATATCATCAGCCTACTCCTCCAACTTCAATCTCCACCCTTTTATATCATAAGCCTGGCATCACCTAGTTACATTTTCTACCTTGCACCTTTTCCCATCTCTATCATCAGCCATTCTCACTTTTTCTTGCTTGTATTTCTAAGGCAACACAGCATTATCACAAATATTTCAGGCTTTATTTTAATTCCTTCCATGTAGCTCAGGAAGTAATACACATTCCTGTGTCTGGGCTTCCTTGGTTCAGTCTCCAAGCCAGGGCTTTCAGCATTGGATTTAAACTCTGTGCGGTGCTGAGGCTATGTTCATTATTGAAGAGGTTGTCTTTTAGATGATATGTTAAAATAAGGTTATGTATGTCTCTCAAAAATATCCCACAATACCATTTGAACATGTATAGACATATTCTCATTGTTGCTTTCACCAATGTTCATTTTTCAAACAATATCACTTATAAAACAACAGCTTATCAGGCTATCTCATCATTGTTTACAAATTGACTGCAATGTTTTATTACATTATAGCATTAACTGAACTTTCAAAGTTCTGATGACAAGTTATCAACATGAAATGTTAACTCTATTTCTCCCTCCACAGACTCTAACAGACCTGAAGACTATTTCCAGCCTTTTTCTGTTTTTATTTAAGACTGACCAGCACATTGCTTCTGAATTCTGTTTTTGTTAAAAGCACTTCATTGGCCATAAAGTGCTTTGGGATGTCCGGTGTTTGTGAAATGGACTATAAAGACAGAAGCACTTTTTAAAATTTTGATTAATATTGCCGTTGAAGTTCCTATCCTGCGCACCCCACCCCCTGCCACCCAGCCCTCCACCTCCCATCTCACTTGTAACAGAACGATCAGGGATTTCATTAACAGGATAACATCTTAAGTCATTTCTCAGCTTCTGGCCAAATGAGTCAGTTCCAAGTTATTTTTTACAGCAGTTTTATCTGTAGGAAACATTTATTGTTTTCATTGCTTGGTGACATGAGTCATTGCATTACTCGTTGACAGAGTCACCACACAGAACGTTCTTTCGTAGTTTAACAGTAGCAATATGTGTGGGAGTCTGTTCATTAGACTGATACTTCAACCGGCATGAATCAAATTAATGACAGAAAGTAATTGATCACAACACCAGGCCTTGTGGATTTCACTTGCAACAATAATAGCTCACTGACAACCCCACTCTGCATGTTACTGTGATTGGCTTGTTTCACAATTGACTGGTCAACATGTCAATAAGCTTGAAAGACTGCTGTGAGTCACCGTGAGGTCTCTGCTCACCAATAAAGGAAGCGCCATATTTCAGATGAGCCATTAAACAAAGGATCACTCTGCTCCCTCAAATAGATGTTAAAGATTCCATGGCACTATTTCAAATAAGAGACGAAGAGTTATCTCTGAGGTTCTGGCCAATATTTATTCCCTCAATTACTAAAGCAAATTATCTGGGCATTGTTGTACTGCTATTTCTGGGAGATTGTTGTGTCGCAGTTTCAAACCACATTTCCTACAATACAACCATGATTACACTTCAAAAGTACATCCCCAATTGTAAAAATGCTTTGGAAGATCCTGAGGCTGCTGGAAATGCATATCTTTCTTCCATCAACAGGAGACATGATAAAAGGGAAATACAAAAACAGTAGAAACACAAAGAGCACAGGATTAAACGTCAACAGGTGATGGTGTTGATGGAGGGCCAGAGAATGGAGAGAGAGGTCTACCTAGGTACCAGCTTCTAATTACTGGGCAGTGTCACTTTCTGGAATGGGTTTTCATGGGAATGTCAAAAGAGGCAGGTTTGAATTTAGCTCTTCTGCATTCTCCTTCACTGTGACAGCCAATCTACACTTGCACAAAGATGCACAGCTGAATAACATAATAATAATAATAAGAATAATAATAAGCACCTAGAGCCAGCATGAGTCTACCTTTTCCGTAGAGAATGGGAGGAACAAAGCTGTCTGGATGGTTTCAGGTGTAATCCTACTGAGGAAAATAAATACTTGAGAGTGGATATGGAAAGAGAAGCTGAAGAAAACATTGGAGGGGTAGGGTTTACAATTAAATGAGACAAAGTGCAGAAAAAGCTAGTCAGGATCGGCTTGGCAAGAGAAGGTTTTCGGGCCTGATGCTATAGTGGACTAAAGAAAAAGACCTTCACATGAACCCATGAATAATGCCTTGGAAATTGTATTGATCTCTATCTGTGACCAAGCAATTATTCATGGCTATTACAGCTGGAATCTTAACAGGTGAAAGAAGTAAGCTGGAACTTCACATTGGGATAAAGTACCTGCCTTTTACCATCTGTGAGAAAAGCTTTTAGAATCTACTTACAGTTATAATATTGAGGGGTTATAGGTCTTCTCATGTTTATAGAAAACACAAAAGAGAAATAAATACTTGCATTCATATAGCGCCTTCTACAACCACAGGACATCACAATACAATTTTACATACTTTAAAAGGCTGGCTACTGTTGTAATCCAATTAATTTGCTGCAATTAATTTGTGCACAGTGAACTCTCATGAGCAGCAAAGTGATAATGACCAGCTAATCTGTTGTTGATTCTGTGAATAACTGCCTCGCTTTCTAATGAACGATGTCTATGACTCTATCTATATCATGGAATATGTTGTGCCCGGCTGACAGAGCAGTTTAACGGCATCCAAAAGGGAGCACAGCACTACTTCAGTCCAGCGTTAGAGCATCAGCCTCAATGACTGTGCTCAAGAGTAAGATTTAAACAATTTAAGCAATAGCTGACAGTCATGATAGTGAGATAACAAATGGACAAGAATTTGGTGACAAAATATCAGGAAATTTAATAGCAGATAGCATTATTAGTTGTGAAAATAAGCCTGCAATTAGTGGCAAGATATTAATACACAATTACTTTTGAACATGCCATAGGATCAAGTGATTGTATCATTCTTTACGTTTTGTTATGGCAAAGTCCTAACCCTAACCCTAACCCTAAACCTGACGCAAACCCTAAACCTAACCCTAACCCTGACCCTAACTGCATCCCTAACCCTAACCCTGACACCGACCCTAACCCTAACCATAACCCTAAACCTAACCCTGATACTGACCCTAACCCTAACCCTAACCCTGACCTCGACCCTAACCCTAACCCTAACCCTAACCCTAAACCTAACCCTAACCCTAACCCTATCGCCTAACCGTAACCCTGACCCCCACCCTAACCCTAACCCTAAAACTAAACCTAACCCTAAACCTAACCCTAATCCTAACCCTAACCCTAATCCTAACCCT
>NC_057730.1:17155785-17284619 GCF_004010195.1 Chiloscyllium plagiosum
GCAACCCTAAGCGTAACCCTAACCCTAAATTCAAACCTAACCCTGACCCTGACCCTAACCGCAAACCTAACCCTAACTATGACCCTAACCGCAACCCTAATGCTAGCCCTAATCCTGACCCTAACCCGAAACCTAACCCGAAACCAGACCCTAACTGCAACCGTAACCATGGCCCTAACTGCAACCCTAAGCGTAACCCTAACCCTAAATTCAAACCTAACCCTGACCCTGACCCTAACCGCAAACCTAACCCTAACCCTAACCGCAACCCTGACCCTAACCGCAACCCTAACCTTAACCATAACCCTGACCCTAACCCTAACCGCAACTCTAACCCTAACTGCAACCCTAACCCTAACCTAACCCTGACCCTAACCCTGACCCTAACTTTGACCCTAACCCTGACCCCAACCCTTACCATAACCCTAACACCAACCCTAACTCCCTCCTGAGAAGCACTGTGGGACCATTATGGATGTTAGCGTTTAAGAACGCAGCTAAACAGCAACTTCTCATGGACCACTGGGGGATGGGGGCTGAGTGGAAAGAGGAGAAGGGGAGGTTAACAAATCATGGCCTCACCAGTGACGGCCCCATCTTGTAGCTGAAGAACAAGAATGGATAATTAAGTCATTTTTTTCTAACTTGTTGATGGCGAGGAGGATTCGGAAAGTGCCCATTCCCCCTTTGGTTGAAATTACCTTTCTGCGCTCTGTCTGCTCCAAATGTCAAGAGAAACAAAATTGTATTCAGATGATCTGAGAAGAACCCAGCAATAATCCTGTTAAATGAAAGAGGTTCTGACTGTCATCAATGATTCTGCTGCACAAAGCTGCTGCGGATCTACACAGATTGGAAGAGCAAATGGGGCATTATGTCAATGCACATAAAAAGACCTATCCTGTTTTCCATGGTGCTATTGACATTATCTGAATGGGGAGCCATGGGTGTTGGCTGAGTGACCCTCACACACAGACACTTGTTATAAATTTCAGCTGCCAGCTCCTGGGATAAGTAAGGTGCTTCCCATCACTCAAGGCATCATTTGACTTTTTGTTTATTCATGGATTGTGTCAATCCACTCAACACTCAGATCTGGGCTATTGTGGGTTCTTGACAAACGTTACCTCACATGAAATCCAGACAAGTAAAGGAAGTGAAGCTTTGCTCGGCCAGAACATTTTTCTTACCCATTATTTACTTTTATCACCAGCACAGTCTCTCTCTTTGTCTTCTCGTCCTATCAAGGCCATTGAGCTACATTCATCATTGCCCCAGTCAGGAAGATAGGGGCAGTAGGTCACGGACTCTGAGTGACTGCTAATGCCAAAGCCGTTTCTTGCTCTTCCTTGGCGCGTGACCTTTAATGATAAGTGCATTTTTAATCTTTATGTTTGTTTGAAGAAAGACGCTATTCTTTCTTGTCCTTTGACCTCTGCTGTCATGAAGCTCCAGCTCAGGAAAAGGGCAAACTATTGTCACCTTTGCTAACACTGTGCTGGATCTCAGATCTGCCAGTAGGAGGCAATAAATTGCCTGAAGAAGACTTACAGTCCTCACCAAAGAGACAAGTGACAACTTGGTCTGATGAATGCAATGGTATAGTAATTATTTCATTAGACTAATGATTGAATAAGACACGTGTTCAAATCCAGGGTAGTTTAGCAATTTAAATTAATTTTAAATAAGCACAAAACTAATCAAAATGGGTTGTAGTAAAAACACAGCGGGTTCAGTAATGTTTTATTGTTTAGGGGAGGAAACCTTGTCAAGCTTACTTGGCCTGGCTGATGTCCCACGCCAACTTAATTGACTCTTAACAGTAATCTGAAGTGGCCTAGCATGTCACTCAGTTGTTGTATCTATGGATCCCATACCACTGAGGTTAATATTAGAATGAAGAATAATTAAAGAAAAATAACGTGGTTGAGAACTGATGGATGCTGCCAACAGGGCAATATTGGTACGTAACTGAAAATCTAAACCTATCTTCAAAGATTTAGGAGATAAATTGTTTGGCATTGCACTGTCCTTTCACTAAAGTATTGTTTCTTCCAGTGTTAGAGATTGCTGCTTCAGGGAACAACAGACATGGGTTCAATCCAGTGTCAACATCAACAGTAGCATTACTTGCATTCAGTCAAAGTGTATTTTGATTCAGATTCAAAAATGGAAGCCTGTGAACACATTCAGGGTGATCTTAGCATCGGTGCCAGGGTGCACGATGGCAGAGATTACTGAATTAAAGTTGGGAACATCCCATTTCCCATTCAACTATTTTGCAACACAATTTTCTTTGGCTTGATTCTTGTTGATGCATGATGCTGCACAACAGTAATTCCTCCCCTGGCAGTGTAACAGTTCATGCTCAAGGCATTTTCACATCGAATGGAGTTGGGGTTTAACTGCTGCTTGCACGCCAAGATTAAAATAACCTTAATTCCTCTTGGTAGCAACTCATGCCATATGTGCCTGGCTTGCATCTGTGATGGCTTGTGAATGGATATTCTCCACTCTTCCCAAAGTTGTCTATCCAATTTGGAAGCCTCTGCTGTTATTGAAAATGGCGTCATCAAATCTTTTATAAGGCAGAACAGGGCTCAGTTTAAAATCTCATCTGAAAGATGGCATCTCAGACTGAGCAGCACTCCCTCAGGTCTGCACGGGGAGTGTCAAAATAGACACGAATAGTTCAACAGGAGGCCTTGAATCTAATGGGCCTGATTTTAAAACTGGCGAAACCAAAAGGGATTTGAATGAACTCAAGCCTTTCCTGAAGGAAGAATATTTGTCCTAATTGTGAACATGTTTCAGTTCTGGTGGATGATGACTTAAAGTGAGGCATATTTGGAGGGGGCCACACTCAGCAAAAGGTTTGCTGCATTTCCACCTCTCTTCCATGATAGCAAAGTCCCATTTCGAGAGTTTTCAAAAGGAAGGTCAAAGTGTTTGAGGTTTACAGCAGCCATCTGGAATTTCTAAACACACAGCCACTAGGAACCCACTTCAATCAGATTTCTGGGTTCTTTCTTGGCTCATTCAACCCAAATGTTCTGTCCACATGAAGCACAGCTACAAACCTAACCGAAACTCAAAACAGTTGTGCTACTCCTCACTCAGCAATAACTCAGGGGTTACATGACAGCCACTTGCAGCTTTAGAGTCCAAACTCAAAGCAGCAGCCCTCACAAAGCAACTCTGTGAAACTGAACTCCAGCAATTATTCATTGAGATCAGCCTGCTGAATTATGGAAGTCCCACTGTTATGATCATCTATAATCCACCAAGCTCACCTGTCAGCACACTTATTAACAGTCCAGCCAGCATTGCTGACTCACTCATTATCCCAAAACAGTCATTTCATTATAACCAGTGAAACAAACATAAATTTGTTCAACACACGCGAAGGGAACTTCTCTAGAAGTGGCATTAAATTACCTTTGATTACACTCATTATTATACCAGATCAGAAGAAAAATGCATGAAAGCCAAACCATAATTGATCATTACACTGTGCCAAAAGAACTTATATCTGAACCTTTGTCAGTCACCTGCTTCTACCATGATTTCCTGTCTGCTATGTTGTGGCGAGAGATTCACTGATTAAAGTGGCTTGACCAACAACTTTTGTATCTGCCCAGCGAGGTGAACATTTAGAGGGTCGTGCCATTGCCATGGAGCTGGTTAGGTATGGCCAGTCACTGGCTATCACTGTGCAGAAAACTCAAGCCTCTTCCAAAATGATCTTTGTAGCAGGGCTCCATCATCAAGAACTCATTAAGCAGTCACAACGTCAAAAGGATCACTCAAGAAAGTGGAGTCGCGCCCCGTAAAAATTGAAGCCAGTCAGGAAGGTTGCAGAGACAGGGAGGGGTGAGATCATGGAGGGCCAGAGTTTTAAACTTGTTGGATGAGGGGATGGCAATGTCAGTCAGCGGGGTCAGGGGGTGATGGACGCACAAGATTTGCCTAGAAGTCAGTCCATGAGGTTCAGAACAACTCATAGAGGGTGGAAAATGGGAGCCTGACCAGGAGAGGCTTGGAATGATACTCCCTGGTACCTAATAGCTAAAATAATAGGTGCTAATTGAAAAGGACTGACAATACAGTTAAAAATAGTGCACTTGTTTGAACTAAATTAGAGTAAAAAGACATGTTTGATTGAGATTTGAACTGGCTGCTCTCATGCCATAGCTGGTGTACGTTAATGCCAGCTCATCTCTCTCGGTTGTTGGCTCCAGCCTCACTCCACAACAGGAGCCTGTGGCTTTGGTGCAGATAGAGTCTGCCACACTGTGGGATGTTGTGCTCTCCGGTTCACACATTACACTGAGCTGCAGCTTACTGGATAGGTGGATGTTAAGGATCCCAGACTTCTGTTTGATAAGGGGTGGGAGGTTACCCCAATCACTAACTTTACATTCCTGCCTCAGTCAATAAAAAATAGATGATCTTTGTGGAACATCCTCTGTTCAGTCTGCAAGCATGACCCTAAGCTGCTAGTCATCTCAGTTTTTAATTTTCCAACTTGCTCTCAACGGTGTTCCAGTAGATCTTGAGGTAAGCTTGAGGGTCTGCACCTCAACTTTTGATTAATCATTTTACAGGCTTCCAGACTCAACACCAAGTTCAGCAATGTCAGACTTTGTCGTGTTGTGGTTTCCTTTCTCTTTTGCTTATTTTGCTTTTTATTTTCTTTTAGGATGGCAGCTATTCAGGAGTCTACTAATCACACCTCCTCATTAATGGATACCATTGATGTACACCAGCTATAGCATGAGAGCAGCCAGTTCAAAGCTCTTTCACACATGTCTTTTTACTCCACTTTAGTTAAAACAAGTGCACCATTTTTAACAATTGTCTCACTAGTCCTTTTCAATTAGTATCCTCGGTTTCTTGTCCCATTACTAGGGGTAAGGGCAGGCACAGAAATCAAGTGCAGCTCCTGGCCTGGTGTCCCTGCATGCCTCAACCCAGAAACAGCAACCCAGCCCTGATCTGATCACAGCGACACCTCAAGAAGCCCAGCTACTGGGCCCTGATCTACCTGCCTGTGCTGAGACCCTGCCCATTACCACTCCCTTTGGCCCTGCACATCAATCCTTTGGTGATTTGTTCTCACCTGCTTTCCTTCCTATCATGTGCTGCCTTTCAGCTCCTTACCTCATCTTCTCCACTTTCCCTACTTTCATTATTTCTCTTGTGTCTGACGGAAGACTGACCCACTTGAAATGTTAACTCTGTTCCTCTCTCCATAGATACTGCCTGTTACTAGCAAATTTCTATTCAGATTTGTAGCATCCTCTCAGGATGCACTGACTATTTGTTTCCCTGGTCGTTTCGGGTTTCAGCTGAGTGCAGAATTCCTGTGACAGTCACCTACGCAACAACTGCTTTTCAGAGTGGCTTTTTCAGTGCGTTGGAAAGTTCTGAGGGAAATATGTGAGAAGGTGCTGTATAAATGCCATTTCTTTCTTACTCAACCAGTGCATGTGTCCATGTCTTTGACATGGTTCGAAAGTAGTACCCTGATGTGTAATTTCTTCTTTCATTCTATGCTTTTGGCATCAACTTGGCAAAGGGACAACACACTACAAGAATTCAGCAGAGGAACAACACCTCATGCATAGAGCAAACAAAAGAAACAGAGGGGTATCCATCAGAAAGTTGCAGATAATAATATTTCTCAATGCATATTGCTCTTTAAACCAGTGGTGGTGTCAATCAGGTCACGCAATAACACCCATCGCAAACAATATTTATGAGACTAATTCCATTCCTTATATGGGCCACAGCTGTTTCCCATTCATCTATCTCCTGAAGAAAATCCTGTCTCAAACTATAAACGTTGCTGAGGCAACCACAACAACAATGACAAAATCAATGATTTTATTCACTGGTTTGCAAACGTTGCCCTCTTCATGATGTTACACCACCATATTTGGCATAAGCCTATTTAAAATTATGCATGTTCCCACCCTTCTCATGTGTCTTTATTTCTATTCATTTCCAACCACATATGGATGTAATTGTTTGTCAGGTATTATACCTGGTTGAGCCCACCAATTGCATAGTTCGGTTTGGTTTGTACCTCATATAGAGTAGGCAAAATCTTGCTGAGGAGGCAGGGTTCTCCTCAGCTGCTGGACAGCTCGAAAAGATCTGCACTAATTGCTTAAGGCAAGGCCTGTCCAACCTGATGTCAAACAGGCATCACCAAGGCAACCTATAGAATGTTGCTGGGAACCAAGACCCCAAGGTGGAAGTCCTGCTAGTGAGAGCTGCTGGCCAATCAGAGGCCTGTGCTCAGCAGTGCCATAGAGGAAGCAGTGGCAGCCACTGGAAGACTGCCTGGATCACAGAGCAGCCAGACCAAAGTAAGTAATTTAGTGAGGGGGTGACATAAAGGGTGATTCAGGAGTTGGGGGTTGTGGAGAGGGGGGAAACAAGGGAGTTTGGGAAAGGGGCAGAGGTTGGCTCATTGCAGATACAGCCTTTTGATTAAGGACCTGTCTGCCACCTCCCCATCCCAATTAACAACTTATATCAGACTATTGCATGGAGAGGTGGTGGCACGGTGGCCCAGTGGTTAGCACTGCTGCCTCACAGCACCAGGGTCCCAGGTTCGATTCCAGCTTCGGGTGACTGTTTGTGTGGAGTTTGCACATTCTCTGCGTGGGTTTCCTCTGGGTACTCAGGTTTCCTCCCACAGTCACAAAGATGTGCAGGACAGGTGAATTGGCCACGCTAAATTGCCTTTAGTGTTAGGTGCATTAGTCAGAGGAAAATGGGTCTGGGTGGGTTACTCTTCGGAGGGTTGGTGTGAACTGCTTGGGCTGAAGGGCCTGTTTCCACACTGTTGGGAGTCTAATCTAACTGGATTAAGCCTAGTGATGGCAGGCTGAGACATTTAAATAGTCCTTGATTGGTCACTTTAGACCCCTCCATTGACGTCAGTGTAGGTAGATTAATTGCTGGCCTTCCTGCCTAAGTTAATTCTGGAGGCGACAGGATGTAGGAAGGGGTTGAACATGATGCCACCTGGTCTAATGAAGTGCTATTTCCACCTCCAAGCTCCCAGGAACACAAGGTTTTTGCACTGTCATGACGTGGATGCCAGTGTTGGACTGGGGTGTACAAAGTTAAAAATCATACAACACCAGGTTATAGTCCAACAGGTTTGTATGGAAGCACATTTGTGCGCAACCACCTGATGAAAGAACAGTGCTCCGAAAGCTAGTGCTTCCAAATAAACATGTCGAACTATAACCTGGTGTTGTGTGATTTTTAACTTCTTGCACTGTCTGAGACTAAACCAAACTGTCACAACCTAGATATCCTATTGGACCCTATGATGATGTTCTCACCCTCACTGTCCCCAAGATTACTATCCCCATCTCTGTCATGTTGTCCCTGTTCCACTGTTGTTTTTGATCATCTGCTGTTGAAAGCCTTTTGCGTGCCTTTGCTTTCTTTGTTACTCCTAAATGGTGAAAAGCAAAGTGAGAAATTTGCATGATATCAAAGAATCTTATAATGTGGGAGACAGCCATTTGACCATCTGTGTCTGAACAGGCGAGCAGTTCCCTATATTCTTTCCTTATAGTTATAGAGTCATAGAGACACAGAGGTGTACAGCATGGAAACAGACCCTTCTGTCCAACTCGTCCATGCCGACCAGATATCCCAACCCAATCTAGTCCCACCTGCCAGCACCCGGCCCATATCCTCCAAACGCTTCTTATTCATATACCCATCCAAATGCCTTTTAAATGTTGCAATTGTACCAGCCTCCACCACTTCCTCTGGCAGCTCATTCCATACACATACCACCCTCTGTGTGAAAATGTTGCCCCTTAAGCCCCTTTTATATCTTTCCCCTCTCACCCTAAGTCTATGCCCTCGAGTTCTGGACTCCCCCACCCCAGGGAAAAGAGCTTGTCTATTTATCCTATCCATGCCCCTCATAATTTTGTAAACCTCTATAAGGTCACTCCTCAGCCTCTGACACTCCAGGGAAAACAACCCCAGCCTATTCCGCCTCTCCCTGTAGCTCAAATCCTCCAACCCTGGCAACATCCTTGTAAATTTTTTATGAACCCTCTCAAGTGTCCAACATCTTTCCGATAGGAAGGAGACCAGCATTGCATGCAATATTCCAACAGGGGCCTGACCAATGTCCTGTACATCCGCAACATGACCTCCCAACTCCTGTACTCAATACTCTGACCAGTAAAAGAAAGCATACCAAACGCCTTCTTCATTATCCTATCTACCTATGACTGCACTTTCAAGGAGTTGAACTATGAAGGAACTATGAACCTGCACTCCAAGGTCTCTTTTTCAGCAACACTCCCTAAGACCTTACCATTAAGTATATAAGTCTGCTAAAATTTTCTTTCCCAAAATGCAGCACTTCGCATTTATCTAAATTAAACTCCATCTGCCACTTCTCAGCCCATTGGCCCATCTGGTCAAGGTCCTGTTATAATCTGAGGTAACCTTCTTCGCTGTCCACTACACCTCCAATTTTGGTGTCATCTGCCTGTCCACTACACCTCCAATTTTGGTGTCATCTGCAAACTTACTTGCATCCAAATCATTTATGGAAATGACAAAAAGCAGAGGACCCAGCACCGATCCTTGTGGCACTCCACTGGTCACAGGCCTCCAGTCTGAAAAAACAACCCTCTACCACCATCCTCTGTCTTCTACCTTTGAGTTATTTCCGTATCTAAATGGCTAGTTCTCCCTTTTTGCAGTGAGATCTAACCTTGCTAAATAGTCTCCCATGGGGAACCTTGTCGATCGCCTTACTGAAGTCCATGTAGATCACATCTACCGCTCTGCCCTCATCAATCCTCTTTGTTATTTCTTCAAAAAACTCAATCAAATTTTTGAGACATGATTTCCCACACACAAAGCCACGTTGACTATCCCTAATCAGTCCTTGTCTTTCCAAATACATGTGCATCCTGTCCCTCAGGATTTCCTCCAACAACTTGCCCACCACCGATGTCAGGCCCACTGGTCTATAGTTCCCTGGCTTGTCCTTACCACCCTTCTTAAACAGTGGCACCATGTTTGCCAACTTCCAGTCTTCCAGCACCTCACTTGTGACTATCGATGATACAAATATCTCAGCAAGAGGCCTAGCAATCACTTCTATAGCTTCCCACAGAGTTCTTGGGTACACCTGATCAGGTCCTGGGGTATGCTTCCTTCTTTTTCTTAACACAACCCTCAATTTCTTTAGTCATCCAGCATTCCCTATACCTACCAGCCTTCCCTTTCACCCTGACAGGAATATACTTTCTCTGGATTCTTGTTATCTCATTTCTGAAGGCTTCCCATTTTCTAACCGTCCCTTTACCTGCGAACATCTGCCCCCAATCAGCTTTCGAAAGTTCTTGCATAATACCGTCAAAATTGGTCTTCCTCCAATTTAGAACTTTAACTTTTAGATCTGGTCTATCCTTTTCCATCACTATTTTAAATCTAATAGAATTATGGTCCTTGGCCCCAAAGTGCTCCCCATTGACGCCTCAGTCACCTGCCCTGCCTTATTTCCCAAGGGTAGATCAAGTTTTGCACCTTCTCTAGTAGGTACATCCACATACTGAATCAGAAAGTTTTCTTCTACACACTTAACAAATTCCTCTCCATCTAAACCCTTAACACTATGGCAGTCCCAGTCTATGTTTGGAAAGTTAAAATCCTCTACCATAAGCACTCTATTATTCTTACAGATAGCTGAGATCTCCTTACAAATTTGTTTCTCAATTTCCCTCTGACTATTAGGAGGTCTATAATACAATCCCAATAAGGTGACCATCCCTTTCTTATTTCCAGTTCCACCCAAATAACTTCCCTGGATGTATTTCCAGGAATATCTTCCCTCAGCACATTTGTAATGCTATCCCTTATCAAAAATGCAACTCCCCCTCCTGTCTTGCCTCCCTTTCTTTCCTTCCTGTAGCATTTGTATCGTGGAACATTCAGCTGCCAGTTCTGACCATCCTTGAGCCATGTTTCTGTGATTGCCATGATATTTGGGCGGCACGGTGGCACAGTGGTTAGCACTGCTGCCTCACAGCGCCAGAGAGCCGGGTTCAATTCCCGCCTCAGGCGACTGACTGTGTGGAGTTTGCACGTTCTCCCCGTGGGTTTCCTCCAGGTGCTCCGGTTTCCTCCCACTGTCTAAAGATGTGCAGGTCAGGTGAATTGGCCATGCTAAATTGCCCGTAGTGTTAGGTAAGGGGTAAATGTAGGGGAATGGGTGGGTTGCGCTTCGGCGGGTCGGTGTGGACTTGTTGGGCCGAAGGGCCTGTTTCCACACTGTAATATAATGTAATCTAATCTAATCCCAGTCCCATGTTCCTAACCATGCCCTGAGTTCATTTGCCTTCCTTGTTAGGCCCTTTGCATTGAAATAAATGCAGTTTAATTTATTTGTCCTACCTTGTCCCTGCCTGCCCTGACTGTTTGACTCACTTCTGTTCTCAACTGTACCAGTCTCAGATTGATCTCTTTCCTCACTATCTCCCTGGGTCCCACCCCCCACCATACTAGTTTAAATCCTCCCGAGCAGCTCTCGCAAATATCCCTGCCAGTATATTAGTCCCCTTCCAATTTAGGTGTAATCCATCCTTCTTGTACACTTCTACCCCAAAAGAGATTCCAATGATCCAAAAATGTGAATCCTTCTCCCATAACCAGCTCCTCAGCCATGTGTTCATCTGCTCTATCCTCCTATTCCTGCCCTCACTAGCTCGTAGCACTGGGAGTAATCCAGCTATTACTACTCTTGAGGACCTCCTTTTTAAATTTCTGCCTAACTCTCTGTAATCTCCCTTCAGAATCTCAACCTTTTTCCTTCCTATGTCGTTGGTTCCAAAGTGGACAATGACCTCTTACTGCCCCTTTCCCCCATGAGAACATTCTGCACCCTCTCTGGGATATCTTTGATCCTGGTACCAGGGAAGCAACACACCATTCTGATTTTTCGCTGCTGGCCACAGAAACGTCTGTCTGTACCTCGGACTACAGAATCCCCTAACACAATTGATCTCTTTGAGCCCGACATACCCATCTTTGCAATAGAGCCAGACTCAATACCAGAAACTTGACTGTTAGTGCTACATTCCCCTGAAAATCCATCACCCCCTACATTTTCCAAAACAGCATGCTTGTTTGAAATGGGTATAGCCACAGAAGGTTCCTGCACTAACTGCCTACCTCTCTTACCTTTCCTGGAGTTAACCCATCTATGTGACTGTATCTGAGACTTTCTCCTTTCCTTTAACTGCCATTCATCACATACTGTTGCTGTTGAAAATTCCTCATTCTTCTAACTATCTCTCCAACTGATCCATTCAATCTGATAAGATTCGCAACCAACAACATTTATTGCAGATATAATCCACAGTAACCCTTAAACTCTCTTTAAACTCCAACATCTGACAAGAAGTACATATCACTCTACTGAAGGCCATTTTTGTTCCTTCACAATTTACAGACCCAGAAAATAACACCTTCTTATTCCTCTATAAAACTCTGCCCCAGGTTAAATTAATAGTTATGGCTTATATTTTAAGTTTAATCAAGAGACATATCTCAAAAATCATATAATCAAGAAAGAACCCACTCTACTCACTACTGCAGACTTTCTGTAGGTCCCACTTAAAAACAATACACTTATCTGCTTCTGTGCTGTGAACTTCACCAAAACAGTTCCTCCAAGATGAGTTGTGAATTTCACTGTTCATTTTCCCAGACTCACTCCAATGCCCAGCAATACATGAATTCAAATAGCAAAGGCAGTAACTGTGCAGGTTCACTGCTGTGTCAGTTTCTTTCTCTTTCTCTCTCCTGCACTGACCTCACCATGTGCTTCCTTTGTCTGTTCTTCTCCCTTTTAAAACTGCCATTCTGCAAATTATTTATTTTTTAAGATATATATGCTGTTTCCTTTGAAAATTTACTATTGAATCTGTTAACACCTCCTGTACCTTTCAGACTGTGAATTCCAGATCAGAAGAACTGTGTTTTTCTATCATTATTTACCTCAAAAATAAAGCTTCTCCATAAAATGTATAAAATTATATCACACGACAACCATTCAAATTTGACATAAGTGCAAAATGTATCGGTTACTTATAACACTGGCTACCCACTCATCGCTTTTACAATTACAGTATTTACAATGTTTATTACATGTCAAACACAGAGGCCAACAGCTTTTCCACAGTTTCAGTCCCTTGGCTAAAGGGCCTTAGATAGTGACTTTCCACATTGCACCTCTGCAGCAGCAGCCCCAGGCTTTAGTGGTCCCTCAGTACCTGGTCCTAGACCTTGGAATGTGCCAGTCTGCAAAACACAGTCAATAGGGTTAGGACAACATTGCACTGGAAGCTCAGCACAATGAGAAACATCCTTTTGTTAATGGTTCTTCAGATGATGTTTTTTGTCAGTGTTCATCCTAGCAGCCCTCTGTACAGAACAGAGGCTTGCATTATGGAGTTGCACAGGAGAGCCACTGCTTTGATTTCTAGACCAACTTTGGAAAGGCACATTTCACAAGGAGATGGAAAATTGTGTCTTCCCCAATGCAGCTACCTTGAGGATAACAGGCGAAGTGAGACTCCAAGTGTTCAGGAAGGATCTCATGGGAGAGTCTTTCTCACCACCAGCCAGACTATGTCTTGGTGCTTGTTTGAAAGTTCAGATGATGAGGCATATTGCCAAACAACTTTTGACAGGCTTCTCGGGGAGCCATATGACAAGATTTACCATCTCATTTAGTTTAGGATATCTGGTCGGCATGGACGAATTGGTCCGAGTAGTCTATTTCTGTGCTGTACATCTCCATGACCCTATCTATGACTCTATTTTTCACAGGGCCTTGAGGATGTTACTTGTGGGCCACCTGAAACTCTTGGAAAAAGTTGTTTTCCTGCATAAGCTTCTCCACGAGGGACTGGTGGCATGGCAGAGTTCAGCAGAATGGAACCTTCCATGGCATTGTGTCCAAACACATTCTTCACAACATTGTGGACAGGTCTAACCTTCAGCATGTAGCAACGCTTGGATTAACCAAGGACCCATGTGCAGCTTGATGTAAGTGACCATCAGGATGAGGGTGATTTTGGGTAAGAATATCCCCCCTTTATTGAGAGGTTTGTACATCATACACTTTGTGAACCCCATTCATTTCCAACCTCCAGGAAAACAGGAAGTGGCTCAGATGATGCAGGACCAGATTTGGGTCAGACTGTGCTATGTCAGGCAACACTGAGGGCACCTCGCACCTGATGAGCAGGTCTTTCACCTGCAACGGAGAGAAACTATTGCTCCTTGACTGGCCCAGCTCCTAAAGAACATGGCCTCACTCGTTCCACCATTTACTTTGGCTTGTTAGAACAGGTCACTATTGCTCATCAGTCTGCATGCTGGCAGCAGGCTTGAGCAGATGACAGAGGCATCATCCATGTACAGGGAAGCTTTGAGCTGAATGAACTCATAGCCTGGGATTGCCATCTCTTTTGTGCCCGTATCTTTTCTGATGGACCTGGCAAAAGATCAATACATAATGTGAATAAGCCAGGGGAAACTTGGCACTCCTGCCTGATTCTATTCATAGAATCACAGAATTGTTACAGTGCAGGAGGCCATTCAGCCCACTGTGCCTGCACAGGTTCTATGCCCTAATGCCTAGTCCAGCTGTGGTCTACCAAGTGTCTTGTACAAGTTCAACATCACGTCCTTACTTGGTCCTTATTCGATTTGAAGGCATTCCTTAGTCCATTGATATACTGACACTGTGATACTGACGTTTTTTTGGAGAACAGCTTTTTTGCTAATTGCCTGGTTACCAACTCATTGACCAGTGGAAACAATTTCTCCCTTTCTTCTATCATAGCTTGGCATAAGGCACTGTTGTCAATATGTCTGTCTCCAATATCTAAGAGTACAAAGCTTAGACACATGGAAAGGAGAGACAATCACAATCCTGATTGTTCACATAGATCCTTCACGCAATTTATTCAGGCAGAGATCATTCACACACCGGATTGGATGGTGTCAAACTCAAGAAGCTTGGCACCATCAACGATAAAACAACACAACACTCAGAAACACTGACACCCCTCCACCGCAGTAGCTGCAGTATAGCAGCAGTATGTGCAATCTACAAGACGCACTGCGGGAATTCACCAATGCTCTTTAAATTGCTACAAATCAAACAACACCAGATTATAGTTCAACAGGTTTAATTGGAAGCACTAGTTTTCGGAGCACTGCTCCTTCATGAGGTGGTTGTGAAGTATAAGATTGTAGGACACAGAATTTATAGCAAAAGTTTACTGTGTGATGTAATTGAAATTATATATTGAAAAAGACCTGATAAAGTCTCTCATCTTTTAGAATGGGCATGTGCTTTCAGTTCTTTCATCCCAGAACTTCCTTAAAGTTACATTCTCAAGTGAACTTTAATAATAGGTGCCATGTTGGCTCAGATAATGGACTGAAGGTGTGAGGTGCCCTGTGTGAGGCTGTCTGTGCCTCAATGTTCAGACTGATTCTAACCTAAAAAAGGGATTTACAGAATCTTACATGGATTTATGCAGTTTTTGAACAAAATGAAATGTAATTCTGCAAGTACAAATTCACCCCATAAACTTTTATGTGTGTGCGCAGGTGGGTGTGTGGGTGCAGGAGTGTGTGAGAAAGTGTGTGATTGTGAGTGTAAAGGGGTATAAGCCTGTGTGGGAGTGTATGTGTGAGCATATGAGAGAGGGTCTGTGTGAGTGTATGGGTCTGTAGGCGTGTATGTATGTGTGTCTGTAGGAGAGTGTGTGTGTGTGTGTAGTCCAGTGGGGTCACCTGTAACATGATCCCAAGGACCCCATTGGGGCCATCCCCATGGATACCGAACTTGGCTATCAGCCTCTGCTTGGCCACTTTGCGTTGTTGTCTGTCCCGAAGTCTGCCTTGGAGGACAGTCACCCGAAGGTCCGAGATCGAATGTCCCAGACTGCTGAAGTGTTCTCCGACTGGGAGGGAATACTCCTGTCTGTTGATTGTGTGCGATGTCCATTCATTTGTTGCTGTACCTCTGCTCAGTCTCACTAATGTACCTTGCCTGCAGTGTATGAGAGAGACAATGTTGGCTGAGTTGCATGACAACCTCCTCAAGAGACAGACACAAGCTGTGAGCGACAGGGAACCCTTCATTGTCCAGTACTTCCCAGGAGCCAAAAAACTACGCCATGTTCTTCACAGCCTGCAACACATTATCAATGAAGATGAGCACCTTGCCAAGACCTTCCCCACACCTCCACTCCTTGCCTTTAAACAACCACCAAACCTCACACTCATACTCACACACATACACATAAACACCCTCTCTCACCTGACCCCCTCCCCCCAACACACATAAGTTTGTGGGGTGGATTTGTACTCGCAGCATTACATTTTATTTTGCTCAAAAACTGCATGAATCCATGTAAGATTCTGTAAATCCCTTTTTTAGATTAGAATCAGTCTGAACATTGGATCACAGACAGCCTCACACAGGGCACCTCACACCTTCAGTGCATTATCTGGGCTGACATGGCACTATTGTTAAAGCTCATGTGGGAATGTCATTTTCAGGAATTTCTGGGATTTACATATGGACGAACTGAAACCAATATGGTCATTCTAAAAGATGAGAGATTTAAACAATCCAGGTCTTTTTCAATCTATAATTTCAGTTACATCGCACTGTAAACTTCTGCTATAAATTCTGTGTCCTACGATTTTATATTCCACAACTATCTGATGAAGGGGCAGTGCTCCGAAAGCTAGTGCTTCCAGGACTATAACCTGGTGTTGCACACACCATTCCAACACACTGGAACCTACAAATCTTTAGATCGCACCTTCCAAACCCATGACTATCCACCCAGAAGCAAGGGCAGCAGATACACCATCACCTGCAAATTCCACTCTAAGCTGCTCACCATCCTGACTTGGAAATAAATTGTCATTCCTCCGTGTCGCTAGGTCAAAGTCTTACAATTCCCTCCCCAATAGCACTGTGGGTCTACCTAAACTGGACGGTTGCAGCATTTCAAGAAAGTAGTTCACCACCACCATCTCCAAGGTAATTAGGAATGGGCAATAAATGCTGGCCCAGGCTGTGGTGCCATGAATGGATAAAAAAAAACAAAAGCTGCAGTAATCTCAACACAGCAGCTCATCATTCCCAAGTTGGTGTTTCATGCACAATTCAATGGTAAGAATCCTTTTCAAATACAATGTGACTCCCGACAGGAAGTAGCTTATCATTCCAGCTCCTGGCAATGGGACCCCTGAAGCTATTTTACATCATTGGACGCCATTTATTTAGTCTACTTTCTAACAACAGATAACCAGTGGTGCTTGTTGGATTGCAGTGCTGGTTCCCCTTGATGTATTATGTGATTAAAATCTCTACTGTCTGAAACAGATAGCACTGTAAGTTGTCTTATTTTAAAAAAAATAGGAATTGTGGGAGATTTGACCCATGTTATATTGGGGGACGTCTGTCTGGGACTTTGCCCCTACATTCCTCAGCCAGTTCGGAGCATGGGCAAAATCTAAAGCCATGGAACCAACTCTGTGCCTTATCTCAAACCTTTGAAGATCATCCATCGATACACGTTTCTCCACAAAGTCTGTGCCTACAGTGTTTCTGACTGCGTGCTAATTTAGTGCCAATTTCCAGGAAACTGGACTGCGAAATCAAACCCATCAGAGCTGGGTTGTAACTACCTAAACTCTTACCCTTGCTGACAGTTGTATCTTTCAGTCAGGGGAACCTTTCATCTTATCAGTCCTGCCTGAAAGACAGCACCTGTCAACCACATGTTGTTATGATAAAACATGCAGATTTCTTGAAATACTGTACCTGCGATGCCACACACATTGTTCTTCATTAACAATAGCGTCCTCATCGAGTTGGTTTAGATAGTGTAGCTGTACTGTTACTGGATGAGGAATTTCAAGACCTTGGCTGATGCTTGAGTGACATCAATTCAAAGCTCACAGTGGCAATTAACAAATCCGGAGTAAAAATGCTAATGCCATCAATAATATTTTCAAGGTTGTTATGTGGAGGTAGAAAATAAAATCTGTGGTTCTCACAAGTTCAGGCCTACATCTGATTCAACCCCTTCCTCTAAAATGGCCAAACAAGCCCCACTGCTGTAACCAGCAGTCACCTGCTTATGTTCAAGGTGCTGACCCACCACCACCATAATTCAAAAGAATTGAATTGAATTTGTTTTACTGTTACATGTACTCAAATGAGTACAGTGAAAAGTTTACAAGTCGCCACTCACACTGCCAACTCAGGTACAAAGGTATCTACAGCTTCTTCAGTTACAGAAAAGTCATACTGTAATAATGTCACCAACACACAATGCCATCTCGGGTGCAGAGTACCTGGGTACAATGCTTAGTTATGGAATAGGGCAATGAAGAAAAAATCATTACATTACAGCTATACACAGTTTGACCATAGATCAGAAGCAAAGTTAAAAAGACTGACATCACAGTCTCTCTCCAAGAGACCAGCAGCAGACCAGCACAAAGGGGCCTCCACGTGGTCTGGCTGCTGCCACCCTCAGCACTGGGCCCCTGCCCCCTGCTTTGCACCAGGCCGCTGATTGTTGGCAACCTCACTATGGGCTGCTGACCCCACTTTGGAGGCCGGGGCTGGGTGTCTGAGGCTGAGAGAAGGGAGGAAAAGAGGGAGAGAAGGGGTAATTAGGAAGGGGTAGTAAATGCTGGCCTTGCTAGAAATCCACATATTCCAGAGGCATGAAGGAAATGTAACGTGCAGCTCCTTTAAGGAGATTTTAGGCACGGTGGAGGGGGGTGTTACAAGACTGATAAAGAAACAGAATATAGACACTTGAAGACTGATGGCTCGTCAAAAAACAGGTTAAGAAATCAGAGAATTGTTTCATAGTAATGGTGTAAGTTTGGAAGCTATTGCATTTTCGGAAAAGAATACAGCCCTGGAATTTGAAAAGGTGATGCTGGCAGACATGTCAACAGTTTCTACAATGACAAGGAGAATGTTTACAGGGATAATGGTTGCATGAAACCGCAACTCACCTTTATGTGATGCTTGACCTTCTTCACAAAATGAAAGCCCGAAGGAAAAAAACAAAGTGTCCTCTCCATTGTAGAAAGTATTTGGTTGATCTGTGCTAGACTTTTGTTTTCTTATTAATTTTAGTTTTGCTTAACATATTTGTTTATTTGTAAGTTATTGATTTGTTCCTGAATTGACTCAAATGAATCACACACCAACACTCTTGTATATGTTGGAAGCATAAAATCATTATAAATTATTATCAAGAGGATTTCACTTGCTGTTAAAACGTTTCCTATGTTTTTTCCTTTTTTCCAATGTTCCTTCCATTCCTCTCACCTCCCCGCCCCCAACATATTTGCGTTATATTTATATTGGGACACTAGTTACAATTTTTATGAATGGTGTGACTGGAAATGCATGTGAATTCCATGTTCATCACAACAGTTCGATCAGAGCCTGTGTTGTATATCTTATTTGGATTGAGTTTGCAATGATATAATAAATGTACAGAAAAATAGTGCAGTTATTCATAGCAGCTAAATTTAAAAGACAGTAGAAGTGCAAACATTGACTATTGGCCTAAGGAACCAAAATGCAATACATTGCCATAGGAAAAAGTATCTATCACCACTTAATGCATTAGGGTTTAAGAGAGGAGAGCTGAGTGATATGCTAAAGGGAAAAGACTATCCTTGTTTTTCTTGAGGGCAGAAGCAGAAATTCCTTTTAGGCTGATTCATTAGCCTTTAGTCTACATCTTAACAAAGATTGCATTGCATACCAGCTACACAAAACGTTCCAATGATAAAGCTCTTTTGGAGGAAGTCATTTGAAGGTTAGGAATTTCTAAACTACCATGCTCAGCGTCGGACTGCAGTCAGCTATTACTGAAAGCATTGTCGAAATGAAACAGTGAGAGAAGAGTCAAAATGTCAGGCCAGCCAGTGAACTGAGTCTATTGAGTACAAAGATTTCAGCATATCCCGCCAGCCATCTGAGCAGATAGTTATAAAACAATCTAACTTGAACATTCTGCTTTGTCCCTGCTATGTAATGACCACTGTTTTAAACATTCTAGCTAGTTCCTTTAGTGCTACAATCAAGCCTTATAACCCTCTGGATCTTGGCTCTCCTCCAATTCTGGCCTCTTGGGCATCCCCGATTTCTATCGCTTTGCCATTGGCAGTATTGCTTACAGCTGTCTAGGCCCTAAGCTCTGGAATCCCCTCTGCAAATCTCTCTGCCTCTCTTTTCTCCTTTTAAGATGCTTCATAAAACATAGCTCTTTGAGCGAGCTTTGGGTCATCTATCCTAACATCTCTTTTATGGCCCAGTGTCAAATTTTGTTTGATAATTCTCCAGTGAAGACCCTCTTGACATTTATTGCATTAAGAAAGTTATGGAGTTGCCAGTTGTCTTGTTTAGCTGAAACAAATTTAGAGTCATTGCTTGACTTGTAAGCTGTAAATTGAAGTTTGGTCTCCCAATTTGTATCTTCCCACACAGGGAGATACACCAAGACACTTCAGCCTTGATAAGTTGTCTCCAAATTTGCCATCCTTTGTTTTCCTCTTACTAAAACACCATGTCTGTTTTTGCAGAGCACTGATGACACCCATCACTACCTCAGCATCATCGTTCATGACTCTTCCATTGATGCTTGCTTCGAGGACACCCAGTGCTGGATGTATAAAAACATCCTCTGATTAAACATTGGTGAAGTTGACTGTGACAGCAGGTCAGAGATTAAACCAGTCGGTTCACAATCTTGGTGTCAAATTTGACCTTGCTAACCTGACTCAGACCATCAATTTCCACTTCCATAATATCACCTGACATTCCCCCTGTCTCAACATGTAATAGTCCGAGTCTATTTCCCAGGCTAGAAATGTCAACTACTGGGCGACAGAGTTTTAAGGGGAAAAATTTAAACCTAAATTTAAAAGGGGGTAAATTTAAAGGAGAGGTGAGAGGCAAGTTCTTTTACACAGAGGGTGGTTAGTGCCTGGAATGTGCTCCCAGAGAAGGTGGTGAAGGTGGATGAAATAGCAATGTTTAAGAGGCATCTTGACAGGTACATGAGTAGGCAGGGAATAGAGGGACATGGACCACGTAGATGCAAAAGGTTTTTTAGTTTCGAAAGGCAGCATCTGTTTTGGTGGGCCAGGGGCCTGCTCTTGTTCTTTGTTATCTACCTCTGTAACTCTCATTTATGACTTTGTTACCTCTAGACTCGATTATTTCACTGAACTCCTGATTGGTCTTCCATATTCTACCCTCCAAAACCTTGAGGTCATCCAAAATTCTGCTATCTATCACTTTACTCATAATGAACCCTGTTCACCCATCACCTCTGTACTCGCCGACCAGTCAAGCAATGTTTGGCGCTTTGAAATTTCTCATCCTAGTTCTCTCTTCACGACCCCTACTTTCCTTCTCTCTGTAACCTCCTCCAGCTCCACAATTCTCTGAGATATCTACACTAAGTTAGCTCCAGTCTTTTAGACCCCTCTGATTAACATTACTGCACCGACATTTCATCTGGTTCTCCAGCTGGTAGTATTAGACATTGTATTTTTCATCTGAGTTAATGGCCAAGGTTTGGGTGTGCAGTGCATGACTTTAAACTTTGTTGATAACACAAGATGAGCAGAGGAATCTGGGGTATGTATCTACAAATTATTGGACATGGCAAGACAGGTTGAGAATGCACTTGTACCCATGGTCACCACCGCAGACATCAGATTGGCCTTCTCGAGAGTGAACGCATGGAAAGCGACTGGCCCAGGTGGAATCCCTGGCTGTGCGCTCAGATTCTGCACAGACCAGCTGGCAGGAGTATTCGCTTACATCTTTAACCTCTCCTTACTTCGATCTGAAGTCCCCGCCTGCTTCAAGAAGACCACCATCATCCCGATGCCAAAGAATAATCATGCGGCATACCTCGATAACTACTGCCCCAGTGCCACTGACCTCCATAATTATGAAGTACTTCATAAGGTTAGTCATGGCCTACATCAACCCCAGCCTGCTAAATTGCTTTGATCCTTTGCAATTCGCCCACTGACACAACAGGTCCATAGCAGACCCCATCTCCCTGGCCCTACTCTCATCCTTGGAACACCTGGATAACAAGGATACCTATGTCAGGCTCCTATTTATTGACTACAGTTCTGCCTTCAACATAATTCCAAACTCAGAGGCCTAGGACTCTGCTCCCACCCTCTGTAACTGGAACCTCGACTCTTTTTTTAGATTAGATTAGATTAGATTACTTACAGTGTGGAAACAGGCCCATCGGCCCAACAAGTCCACACCGACCTGCCGAAGCGCAACCCACCCATCCCTTACGTTTACCCCTTACCTAACACTACGGACAATTTAGAATGGCCAATTCACCTGACCTGCACATCTTGGGACTGTGGGAGGAAACCGGAGCACCCGGAGGAAACCCACGCAGACACGGGGAGAACGTGCAAACTCCACACAGTTAGTCGCCTGAGTCGGGAATTGAACCCGGGTCTCTGGCGCTGTGAGGCAGCAGTGCTAACCACTGTGCCACTGTGCCGCCCACACCGTTCCTGACCCGTAGACCACTATCAGTAAAAATAAGCGATAATCCTTTACGATAATCCTCAACACCAGTGCCCCCCAAGGAGGTGTACTCAGTCCCCTACTGCACTCTTTATACACTCAGGTCTGTGTGGCCAAATTTCACCCCAACCTCATTTTGCTGACAATGTCACCAGTGACAATGTAGGTCAGATCTCAAACAACAAATAGACAAAGTACAGGAAAGAGACGGAATGCTTAGTGGCATGGTGTAAAGACAACAGTCTTTCCATTAACATCAGCACAATGAAGGAACTGGTCATTGACTTCAGGAAGCAGAGTAGGGGGCATGCCCCTGTCTGCATCAATGGTGCTGAGGTGGAGATGGTTGAGAGCATTAAGTTCCTGGGGGTGATGATCACCACCAATCTGTCCTGGACCACCCACACCCTTGTGATGGTCAAGAAAGCACAACAACACCCCTACTTCCTCAGGAGGCTAAAGAAATATGATGCATCAATAATTTTTATAGATGCACCATAGAAAACATCTTCTCTGTATGCATCTTAGCGTGGTTGGGCAACTGCTGTTCCCAAGACAGCAGGACAGAGAGTCATGAACATAGCCCATGCCAGGATTCAAACCAGCCTTCCATCATTGACTCCATCTATACTTCACACTGTCTTGGGAAAACAACCAACATAATCAAAGATCCCTCCCATCCTGGTTATACTCTCTTCCACCTTCTTCCATTGGCCAGGAGATATAAATGTTTGAAAACACGTCTGTACCAATTCAAGAACAGCTTCTTCCCCACTGTTATCAGGTTTTTGAAAAACCTCTCAAATATTAATGTTGATCTCTCTCTCTCTCTGCACCTGGGGCTGTAACACTGTACTCTGCACTCTGTTCAGCTACCCTGAAGTACTTTGTATGGTATAATCTGCCTGTATAGCAGGCAAAATAACACTTTTCACTGTATCTCGGTATGTGACAATAATAAATCTAAGCAAATCAAGAATGAGATGAACAAGGCATGCAGGATACTGGGCTTTATTAATCATGGCACAAAATATGAAAGTGAGGAAATAATCTTAACAAGACCCTAGTTCAATCTCAGCTGGGGTACTGTGACCAATTCTGGTCACCACACCAAAGAAGGATGTGAAGGCATTGGAAAGATCTAACAGAATGGTTTCAGGAACTGGAGACTTTGTTCTGTCCATTCTGTATCTTCAAAAGGCTTTTCTCTTGTTGCCATTGCTCCTTTTGCTAGTCAGTGCCTTATGATTCTTAACTCTGCCACCAATGGGAACAGTTTCTCCCAATCCACGCTGTCCAGATTATTTTCCACAGGGTCAAATCTCTCTCAACTTTCTTTTCTCTGAATTGAGGATTATAATAGATGTGCTGAGGTAGGGTCAAGGCTATTCATGTGGAGTCAGGAGCTGCCTGACTTTGGTGTATGCTCCCCATCCTCTGAGCACTGAGTCAACAGGTCACACATTCACTGTGGGGACTTGAGAACAAACCAAGATTGACAGTCTCAGGGCAACGCTGTGGAACTGCTGCATTGCTGAAAGAATTGAAGCCTTCTATTGCCTGTCAGGTGAATGTCAAAAATCCCTTGGAACTATTTGTCATTGAACAGGTAAGCTTTCATTCTTGGTTTAGTCAATATTTACCCCTCCACCAACATTAATAATTATTTGACCATATTTTTCATTGTTGTTTGTGAGATCTTGCTGTATGAAGTGAGGACTGCAGATGCTGGAGATGAGAGTCGAGAGTGTCGTGCTGGAAAAACACAGCAGGTCAGGCAGCATTCGAGGAGCAGGAGAGTCAATGTTTCAGGCAAAAGCCCTTCATCAGGGCTTCCTGTTGACCTGATGTGCTTTTTCAGCGCTACACTCTCGTCCCATCTCCCTTTAAACCTTCCTTATTCACATGCCTGTCCAAATGTCTTTTAAATGTTGTAAATGTATTTACTTCTAGCACTTCCTCTGGCAGCTCATTCCATACACGCACCACTCTCTGTGTAAAAAAACTGCTCCTCAGATCCCTTTTAAATCTTTTCTCTCTCACCTTAAACCTATGCCTTCTAGTTATGAATTCCTGTACCCTGGAAAACAAAAGTTTGGCTACTCATCCTATCCATGCCCCAACCTCTATAAAATCACTCCTCAGCCTTCGAAGCTTCAGGGAAAAAAGTCCCAGCCTATCCAACCTCCTCCTATAACACAAACCCTGCAATGCCAGCAACATCCTTGTAAACTTTTTCTGCACTCTTTCCAGTTTAACAACATCCTTCTTTTAACAGGGTGGCCAGAAATGCACGCAATATTCTAAAAATGGTCTCACCAATGTCTTGTACAGCCACAACATGATGTCCCAACTTCTATACTCATCAGATTCCAGGTCATAGAGTCATAGAGATGTACAACACGGAAACAGACCCTTCGGTCCAACTCGTCCATGCCAACCAGATATCCCAACCCAATCTAGTCCCACCTGCCAGCACCTGGCCCATATCCCTTCAAACCCTTCCTATTCATATACCCATCCAGATGCCTTTTAAATGTTGCAATTGTACCAGCCTCCACCACTTCCTCTGGCAGCTCATTCCACACACGTACCACCCTATAAGTCCCCTGTATATCTTTCCCCTCTCACCTTAAACCTATGCCCTCTAGTTCTGGACTCCCCCACCCCAGGGAAAAGACTTTGTCTATTTATCCTATCCATGCCCCTCATGATTTTATAAATCTCTATAAGGTTACCCCTCAGCCTCCGACGTTCCAGGGAAAACAACCCTAGCCTATTCAGCCTCTCCCTAAATCTCAAATCCTCCAACCCTGGCAACATCTTTATAAATCTTTTCTGAACTCCTTCAAGTTTCACAACATCTTTCCGATTGGACGCAATATTCCAGCAGTGGCTTAACCATTGTCCTGTACAGCTGCAACATGACCTCCCAACTCCTGTACTCAATACTCTGACCAATAAAGAAAAGCATACCAAACGCCTTCTTCACCATCCTATCTACCTGCGACTCCACTTTCAAGGAGCTATGAACCTGCACTCCAAGGTCTCTTTGTTCAGCAACACTCCCTCGGACCTTACCCTAAGTGTATAAGTCCTGCTAAGATTTGCTTTCCCAAAATGCAGCACTTCACATTTATCTGAATTAAACTCCATCTGCCCCTCCTCAGCTCATTGGCCCATCTGATCAAGATCCTGTTGTAATCTGAGGTAACCTTCTTCACTGTCCACTACACCTCCAATTTTGGTGTCATCAGCAAACTTACAAACTATACCTCTTATGGTCTCATTCAAATCATTTATACAAATGATGAAAAGTAGTGGACCCGGCACCGATCCTTGTGGCATTCTACTGGTCACAGGCCTCCAGTCTGAAAAACAACCCCTCACCACTATCCTCTGTCTTCTACCTATGAGCCAGTTCTGTATCCAAATGGTGAGTACTCCTTGTATTCCATGAGATCTAATCTTGTGAAAGACATCATATAAATAAGAATGCATTCCTTATGACTTCACCCGAGAAAACAGTCTTGAAAGCCTAAACAATGAGGGCCTCACGGTCTTGCTTGCTGGGGTTTGATAACTCCATTTTTGAGGAGGGACCAATTGGTCAAAGTTGATGCTTGTTCATGTCTTTGCTTCTTGCACTTGGGACTTTGGGCTACATTAATACACAAGTCTATGAATGGGGCTAACTCCATTTGGACCAGATATTGAGTTTGAGATCTTTGTGGCTTGTTATATTTCATATTCCAATGAAATATAACAACATTGCTATGTCTCATAGCCCAAAATCATTGTTTTTAAGAATTAGCATGAAATACCAGGCTGGTAATATTAGACACCTAATTAATATGCACCAAAGCTTCAACATGAAAAGGTGAAATTATTTTTTATTGTTGTGAAGAAAAGTTCAGCCTCTTTAAAAAGTATCGCTGAGCCACGTTTTGATTGCATTCAAATGAATCCTCCTGATGCATTGTATGAAGTAGCCAATGGGTATTGGATTGCATTGGGCCTGACTATGTGTTTGATCCTTGACTGTTTGTGTGTGAAAGTGTTGCTGTTGCTTAAACTGTAAAGTGATCTTCCCTTTTCAATGTGTGTGTTCCTCTGGGTTGTAGCACAAACTGAGGTGTGTTTGATGTCTGAGGTGTTTTCTTTGCAAAGGCTTCTGTTAAATCTTTAGGTGCCTCTTCAGAAATTCCAAAAAACATTGACTCAAATTCCCCCTTGTGTGGAACATTTGCATGGCTGTGTTTTGTACCTGAAACCTCCGTTTTTTTTAAATTCTTAATCGTTTTAAAATTTCTGCAACCCTTTCTTTTGAAAAATGGAATGATTTGAACTTTTGAGTATTGACTGTGCAAAGTGTGGTTGTGGAAAACTGTTTACTTAGTCAGGTAAATTCTTTCAGCTGAATTGGGAGGAATGCATAAGGAATTAATGGAGCAAATCTTTCAATTTCTCTGAGGTGTCCTGTAACATTTTAACCATTGTAATCTTTAGATCTATATGTATGCGATTATAAGACTAAAGTGAGTACTTAACAGAATACCATGGCATTTAGGCTAAAAGGTTGCCTGGGTTTAAGTCCTATATCAGGAAACGAGGGCCAAACAATTATATGGAATATGAGTCCAACACTGTCAGACTCAGGATCCTTCAGGAGTGCTGTTTTGGAGTTGGCTTTGACAAATAACTGTCAAAGAAGTAAAGCCATCTCCATCCTCATGCATTCCCTCCATTTTACGTGCACAAAACTGACGAAACATGTGTTAAAAGTTGCAAAAAATATTGAACTGAAAATAAATAAGTAAAAAAAAGTAGTAAGTCAAATAGAAAACTTTCATATTCAACTGAATCTTATCCAAAACTTATCAAAAATCTCTAACTGTTACACAACACCTTCCAAAGGTTGTTTCTGAAGGAAGATTTGTATCAAAGGGCATTCTGCCTATAGCTCACACAATGATCACTGTTCAGGGAGGCCACTTAATTGTTCTTTATTCCTGACTTTCCAAGACTCTATGTTTTCCGCATTGCACCATCTATTTGGTTATTGAATGATTCCAAGGTGTGTTTGTATCCACGACTCTCTCTGGAAATTCTTTCCACGTGTTGGTAATTATTTTTGTGATGAAGGCTTCCCTTATTTCAGTCTTAAACTTTTACCAGTTGGAAACTAAGTTCCTCTTATCCTACTGCAGGTAATTTAATGCACAGCAATGTTCCAGATTTTCCTTCTCGATTTCCCTGGCTCTCGTTTGTTCTTCTATAAGATTACCACTAAGCTGCTGCTCTTTCCGGTTGAAAAGTGTAGATTTCCCTAGTCTCTCAGCCTGACTCAATCCATTGACCCTCAGGTTCAGCTTCATGGCTCTTTTCCACATTCTTACCGCAGCATCAATGACTCCCTTCTCTCTTGTAGAGAACAATAAATTGTATGTGCAGAGCACCTTTAAAGTTGTATATTGTTGCAAGATGCTTCACTGGACATTTTCAGACAAATTCTGACTTGGAGTCACACATAGAAGATAGCAGTATAAGTGACTAAAAGAATTTGAGGACCACCTTCGAGGAGAAGAGAGTGGGAAAGGTTTAGGAAATGCCCTCCAGAACTTGGGGTGCAGGCAGCAGGCTGGGTTGGAATGATTAAAATTGGGGAAGTGCAAGAGGCCAGATTCAGGACTGTGTAAAGATCTCAGAAGATTTTGGGGCTGGAAGAGGATTATGGAGGCCAATGCTGAGATAGAGCCCCATGAGAACTAGCTACATGATTATACAATTTGATCATAATTTCACTAACTTGTGTTTCATCGTGTTTCTTCCTATTTGCAATATTTTATCTGCTTCTGATCATGGTATCTTCCATTCATAATCACCTTTTTGTGCACCTCTGTGCACCTATAGATGTTGAACAGCTGGAGCTCAAGCACTGATCATTGCAGTACCCCATTAGTCACAGCTTGCCACTCTGCAAATGCACTGGTTACAGTCAGTTCTGCTGCAACGCTTTCTGTTATAAGAAAATCATTTAATAGCAGCACCATTTAAACTAATTAGGGCTGGAACTACGTTATAATCAATACACACTTTAAAAGTTTGCCCTTTAAAAACAGTGTCCCGCGTGTTATAGCAGAATGACCTGTATTTGTATTCTCTGATTACTGATCTTTTAACCAATTCTCAGTCCAGGCCAGTATATTACCCCCAATTCCATGTTTTTCGCTTACTAACCTCCAGCGTGGCATCTTCTGAAAATCCAAATAAATTATATACACTGGTTCCCCCTAAGCTATGTTACTAACTAGGTCTTCAGACAACAGGTTTGTCAAACACGATTTCCTTTTCATAAATCCATGTTGTCCCTGTCCAATGCGAACATAATTTTTCAAAGGTTGATATTTTCCATTTTGAAGTTCAAGTATGATGTTGGGTAACACCATATCTGCCAATGCCCGGGTTATCTCCCACAATCAGGGGCTTCTCAGTTCATTGTCAAGATGTTGTGCAAATAACTTGGTGAATCATGTGGCAAGTGAGCTGAAGGTATTCTGCCTGCATGTGAATTGAAGCTAGGTGTATAGTATTGTGTAATCACTGAACTCAGGTTCACTAGAACTACCATTACAGTGGCCTCACAGTCCACCTCTGAACACTGATCCCTGGCCAAAAAAATCAACGACTTATTCCTCCATCTTTGGGTGCTGCCTTGGTGATATTGAAAGCTTATTGCACTATCGATCTTTGGATCAATATCATGAAGCTTTGTGTTGACTGTAATGTCTTGCAGTCTCCCGCCAGAGACCTGTAAAATAAACCCCCCTTCTTCACATAACCTACTATATTGCAATTATTGTGACCCTGATGAATCTTCACCCTCTCCCCATTTTTGTTAATTCCCATCATGTGACCACCAATGCCTCTGTTTTAGCCCTGGATCCCATGGATATTGAGGTGTGGATGCCCTTGCTAGCCCCTGTCCAAGTGGTCAGGAGCTGCCCTGACTGAGGCACCAGCTGGACCAGATGTATCTTGCCTGACTGTGGTCCTGTCCTTGTACCGAGTATGGTGGTTCCCCCTGACTGACTGGGGTCCACCCTCACCCCCAAAGCACAACCCACCCCCCCTCTCATTTATGGCCGTTTGCATATTGTCCACACCCTTCCAACACACGCAACATGGTGCTGTGCCAGCTGCAGACACATGCACCAATTCTGACGCTGGCATGGTGCCATTTTGCATCTTGCCATATCTCCACCACTTCATAGTGACATTTCACTGTTTCCCTTTATCACATTCTCCTGCCGTTCCTTCTGTGCTTCCTTTTGGATGTTTCCTCAGCATTCTCACCAAACAGCCATCTGAGAAGCCAATGCTGGTGTGTTGCTGCTGTCCATTTGGATGGGACAATGGTCCAGTAACACAACGTGCCTTAGTCAACATGGGGTTCCCAACAAAATCAGAAATTGCTGAAAATACCTAGCAGGTCTGGCAGCGTCAGTGGCGAGAAATCCACAGTGGAGTTAACATTTCAGGTCCTTCTTCAGAACTAGGGGTACCAACTACAGTTTCAGCAATTCAAAGGAAAGTGAAGGGAATGAGCATTATGGAGGTATCAGCCGAGGCAGCGAAAGCTGTACGCTCATGCAGACTGTTGGCAGAGGACCAAACTTACCAGCTCCAGATACTTGGTGTACTGTAAAGCTTTTGTGGCAGTAAATCTCAATCAGCCAGAATTTAATTGGGAAGGGAAAGTTCATTCTGATGAGTTGGTTAATTAAAGTGATTTAGATACGTGCACAGATAGATTTCTCACCAACTGATGGTGAGGTAGTGATTTCACATTAAATGAGGGAAGAATTCATTGTGAAATTTTAACTCAACATTAAGAATCTGATTTTGGATGCTCCCCTGTTTAAGTCGTCATGCCTGCCATCATTCTTGACACCTCAGAAAGAAGAAAATGTTTTGTTTTCACATCCTTTACAATGGATTTTAACATTTTTCTTCAGGCTAATAAATCTGGAATTCCACATTTTCTCTCGCCTTCCTCTCTTAAATAGTGAGGTGATATTTGCTATCTTCCAATTTGCAAGAATCATTCCAAAATCTTGGAACATAACTGCCAGTGCTTCCAATATCTCTATAGCTACCTCCTTCAATACTCTAGGATGTACATCATCAGGTCCATGGGATTTATCAACTTTCACTACATTGATTTCTCCACTGTTTTTTACTAATACTAATTTATTTCATTTCCTTATTCTTGCCAGTCCCTTGGTTCTCTCCTAATACTGGGAGGATTTTTATACATTCCTTCAGGATAACATTAAAAGTATTTTTTCGGTTTCTATGCCATTTACTTGTTTCCCATTATAAGTTTTCCTCTCTCTGCCCATAGTAGATAATCTTTTCCATTTTACAAATCTATAGAAGATTTTTCTGCCTGTTTTCATGTTTCTAGCTTGTTTACTTTCACATAATATTTTCTCTTTCCTTAACAGTTTCTTGGTCATCCTTTGAATTTCAAGAGTCTAATCCTCAAGCTTTTTTTTTGGCAACTTTTTTTTTGGCAACTTCATAGGCTTTATCCTTTGATCTAATGCAATCATTAACTTTTCTTGTTAGTCACACTGGATCATCTGTTCTAAGTCATTATATTGTTACTTAATAGTTTGGTATTATCTGTCTACCATCATGCATTTTATACCACAGCTGATTTGACCCTCAATAATTTTGTAGTTTCCTTTGTTTAGATTTAAGATCCTGGGTTTGGATTGAATTTTCAATCTTAATGTAAAATTCTAACATATTAAATGTGCTCTTTCCTGCAGATCCTTTCTGATGAGATTATTAATTAGCCCTTTTTCATTGTGCAAAACTAATCTAAAACAGCCTGATCTCTAGTTGATTCTTCAACACAGTGCCCTGGGAAACCATCTCCTTTACATCCAGGAATTCATCTTTCACAACATTAATACTAAGTAGGGTAATTGACTCTATATGTAGATCAAAGTCCCCATGATTATTTCATTATCCTTGTTACAATCTTTCATTTCTGGTTAATACCATATTCCAATTATCAGTATTTTTTGATGGCCTATGAATAACTTCCTCCAATATTTGCTACTTCTTAGCTCCACCCTACTGATTTTGCATTTTGATCTTCTGATCGAGGATTCTCTTTCACTAATGAACTGATCTCATCCATTATTAACAGTACAACACCACCTCCTTTTCCCTTTTGTCTATCCTTCCTAAATGTTAAAATCCCTTAACCATTCTATTATCAGTCTTGGTCACCTTGCACCCACTTCTCTAGTCTCTGCAATTAGATCATTTCTATTGCATAATCTACTCTGTTGTGATTCATATATGCATTAATTCATGTCGTTAATTCTCTTTTTAAAATTATATTCAGAAACTCCAGCCTTTTCTGCTGCATGGGTCTTATGTTTATATGCTCTGCACCTTGCTGGCAGACTCAGGTTATCAATTCCCTTATTGTGACCTTGCTCTCTTGCCTTGTCCGCTCCTTTTGGTTTATCATATTGATCACTCTGTTTGCTATAAAACCTTCTCTATTGCCCTAGTTATATGAAACACCAGAACACCAGTTCCAGTGTGGTTCAGGTGAAGTCTTTCTTAACAATACAGCTCTCACTTTCCCTCTACTGGTGCCAGTGTCTCATGAATCAAAATTCATTTCTCCCTCACTACTCTTTGAGAATCATTTAATTCTCTCATCTTATTCACATTATTTTGATTTTCTCAACTCAGGTAATATTTCAGCAATTAATACCTTTGATTTTCTCCTTTCAATTTAGCCCCTAGCTTCACATATTTCCTTAACAGAGTCTCTTCACTCATCATATCTACATCATTGGTACCCAGTGATGAAAATTGGATGCTATCCCTCTCCAGCTCTGAGCTAATGTCTTGAATTCTGGTTGTTTACAGGTAACACAGCCTTCTGGCCTCTTTTTCTGAGTTTCATACAATTACCCAACTCCCGATTATATTATTATATAGAATTATTAAATTCCTATCAATGCCCCCACTTGAATAGCTTAGTTTACCAGGCAGTTGTTCCCTCATCCACCCTTTAGCTCCTCCACATTTGTCCTGACAGGATGCAAGAACCTCGAACCTATTGGATAACTGCCAGTTGGCTGAGGCTTCTTAACTTTCACTTTCTCAATCCCTGTACCTGCCTCACTTGCAGTCACACCTTATTTGTCCATGACTATGGATCAATCAAAAGTTCTCAACTGAAGGGGTGTGATTGCCTTTTGGACCAAAGTGACCAGGTAACTTGTCTCCTTCTTGACGTGTCATAATGTCTGCACATAGATTGGCAGGGTGCTGAGGCTGAGCTGAAGTTCCTCTGGCCACAGATAGCTACGGTAGTTCGGTTTGCCTTAGACCGTGCAGGTGTCCATGAGATCCCACATTCTACGGCCACCACATCTCACCTGCCTTACCAACTTCAGAGCTTTTATTTAATTCATTATTTTAGTGATTACATTTTAATTAAAGCCTAATCCTGCATCTGTTTATATTCTTATTACTTCAACAAATGGTCTACTTACCTTAATTGAAATTCCAAAGTCAAGATAAATTAGAAATATTTGGCCATGTATCCAATTAGCTTTACTACTATTAGTAAACATTACTAATGCTAATGAAACATTACAATTATTAAAATTGACCAATTTCTGACTGATAAATGAGAAAAATACTGACCAAGTAATGACCTAACTCTTTTCTACATTTTATTTTCTTAGAATTTAGCCAGTTCACTCTAGACTGGATAGGATTGGAATAGACCTGAATTAGACTAAACTGCAGTGCAATGGAATGGGATGGATTGACTGGATTGGACTGAAAAGGACTGGAATGGATTGCACTAGACTAGACTGGTCTGGACAGGACCGGACTGGATTGAATTGGAATAGACTAGATTGGATTTGAATGAATTAGTCTGGACCAGGTTGGACTGGACTGGATGGGATTGGATTGGATTGGAATAGACTGTGATGGCTAGCTGCTACTGTTGGTCACTTGGTCCTCCTCTCTTCTGCTCTTTTAGATTCTAGATTACATTGTTGACTATAAAACATCCCATAAATGGTTAAAGTTAAATCACTTACAAAACCAAGCCTATGTTTGCACATGAAAACAACACTGAACTGAGAATTAGTTGTTGTGCCAGGTTCACCTTCTTGGCATAAACTGGTGTGGGGAGCTGTGGCTGCATGTTCCAACGTCTTTTGCCATTATAAACTACCTTGTAACCCAGATGCTTATCTCTTAGGAAGCTTGTGCATGCCCTTGGCTCAGTGCCTGTCCAGGTGGCCTGGTTTGTTTTGGAGCATTGCATCAACAGTCCTCTTGCTCTGAGGCATGTTAGTATGATGGAATGGATCGTTCATACAAACTGCCGTGCTCACTGCATTCTGAGTAAATGTCTGATATCTCCTGATAGCAGTTGCCAATAGTTGCTTTTGCTCATCTTTGCTTGGAGACACAAACTCAGAAATTTGTTCATGTTGGACCTATGCAACAAGCAACAAAAAGGCTCCTAAGTAAGACTGTAACATTTTGGGCTTACTAGGAGATGGAAATGTTCCACTCATCACAGTGGTAAAGGCCCAAAACTGGACTTGTATTTCACAGTCAGAGGATAGCACCTCTGTGTGTGCAAAGAAAGGGGTCTAAGGCCCTTGAGGAATATAAAAGACACAAGAAATGACATAAACAATGAATTTGGAGGGTTAATTGGGGCCATGACGTGTCCTTGGCAAGTATGGTTAAGGAGAATCCCAAGGCATTTTATACATTTATTAGGAGCAAGAGGGTATTTAGGGGAAGTGTAGGTCCACTTAAGGACAACAGAGGGAATTTACGCATGGAGGTAAAAGTGAGGACTGCAGGTACTGGAGATTAAAGTCAAGATTAGAGTGGTGCTGGAAAAGCACAGCAGGTCAGGCAGCATCCGAGGAGCAGGATAATTGATGAAGGCCTCCTGCCTGAAACGTTGATTTTCCTGCTTCTCGGATGCTATCTGACCTGCCTTGCTTTTCCAGCACCGCTCTAATTTATGCATGGAGTCAGAGGAAGTGAATAAGGTCCTTAATGAATGTCTCAATTGAACCTGCCTCAACCACAATTCCACACAGTGCGTGCCATACCCTAATAATTTGCTGTGTCAAAAACTTTTATCACACCACCCTTGTTTCATTTGCACATCATTTGAAATCTATGCCCTTTTGTTCTGGTTTCTTTTACAAGCAGAAACAGCTTCACCCTATCGACTCTGTCTAGCCCACTCATGGTTTTGCAATCAGATTTCCACTCCTCCTACTTTTCTCCAGGGAGAACAATTCTGACTTGTTCAATCTATCCTCATAATTGAAGTTTCTCATAATTGGAAACATTGTAATAAATCACTTCTTTCCAATGAATTTGTATCCTCCCTATAATATGGTGCCCACAATACTACACAATATTCCAGCTGAGGTCTATGATCTCTACCACATTGTAGGGAAAGTGCCAGTCAATTTGTACACAGCTTGATCCCATAAACAAATGAAACAAATAAATGGATAATCTGTTTTGAGGCAAGTTAGTTGAGGAAGAAATATTGGCCAAGACATTGGGAAGATGTTGACGCTGTTCTCCTAGATAGTATGGTGATTGATTGTGCATATTAATGTCTGCAGTGTGACAGATGTTCAGGTCATTTTTTTTTATTTTTAGAAAGCATTCTGCATCTGGAAAAAGAAATATACAGAATTAATCCTTCAAACAGAAGCATTGTGATAAGACTGTGGACCCTCATTATAATCCTCTTGTATTAAGTACAGTATTGAGAAAATGAATTTATTTATTGTCTGAAATGACGTACTTTTTAAATGCATCACGGGTCCCGATGGAGAAAATTGGGAGCAGTGCCCTGTTGGTCAAAGGATCAAGAACAAGACAGCATTGATTTTAGTGATTGTCAAAAGTAACCCTCATGATACGATGGCAATCCTGTGCATGCAGTGAGTAGTTGGGGTTTGGCAAAGGTGTGGTTGATGCAGATTCAATTGTGGCTTTGAGAAGAGAATTAAATAATTGTCTCAGGAGGAAGCATTTACAAGGCTACAGGGAAAAAGGAGGGAGATGGCAGTAGGTGTAAGTTGCACTTGTAGAGAGCTAGAACTGGCATGGCAAGCTGAATGGCCTCCTTCTGTTTTGCAACTGCTCTATTCTGTTGTATATAGTGCTGGTTGGGTTATCAGAACAATCTGGGGGACCTGACTCTCTTATTCCCTGCCTGAGGTAATGGTCTGCCCATTCTCAGCTCCATGTCTTTTACATGAATCTTGAGATTAGATTAGATTAGATTAGATTACTTACAGTGTGGAAACAGGCCCTTCGGCCCAACAAGTCCACACTGACCCGCTGAAGCGCAACCCACCCAGACCCATTCCCCTACATTTACCCCTGCCCCAAAACCTACGGGCAATTTAGCATGGCCAATTCACCTAACCTGCACATTTTTGGACTGTGGGAGGAAACCGGAGCACCTGGAGGAAACCCACGCAGACACGGGGAGAATGTGCAAACTCCTAAGGATGTTTTAATCAGTTGTACCTCCTGCTTCTGGATGGTAACAGTCTCACAGATGCATGCGACTCCTCTTGTAACCCCAAAATAGAAACTCAGCAAATTAAAGTTCCAAATGCCAACCCCTCACTCTGCCAGAGTGTGTTGGCTCTAACACCAAGGTTGGATGGTGTTATCTGGTCATAATGGTGTTGACACTGAATATGCTCAAAGCACAACTGTATTTCCTGATTGTAGATTCATGTTGAAAGATAAATATGTAAATAAAACATTGTGCATTTTAATGTCTGCAATGTGACAGATGTTTAGAACAATATTTGTATATTTTTAGAAAAAAACGTCTGCACCTGGAAAAAGATTATACAGAATTAATTCTTCAAACAGAAGATAGGACTGTGCGCCCTCATTATAATCCTCTGGTATCAAGTACAGTAATAAGAAAATTAATTTATTTATAGTCTGACATGACATACAGGTGTCTTCTCTTTGAAGAAGAATTAATTTTACTTTTATGTAATTTAAAATGTAGATATATACAGATGACTGAACTGCACACACTAAAACATGTCTTGAGAAATTTGAGATTGCCTATGGCAAAATCCAATAACGGTTTGAAATGAATGGCTGAGAAGTCAACTCACATTTCTTGTAGAATACTCATGTTTGTCTCATTGCGCATTCGCTTTACTCCTCCACAATCCTTCAGTCAATAGATTCCACTGATAAACATGCAATAATGTAATTCTTTATCAGGCCTGTGTGAGTTGGAAATGTCAGCGTGTGTCAATGGGCCAAATGGCCAGTTTCTGAGCTGGGTGTTCCATCTCATTTTTATGTTGGCGAACATGCTATTAGGAACAACCAAAACACTTGAGGTTTACCTCTAAAGTATTGTCTGGCTCTGTCCCTGCCTCAGTTCATCTGCAGCTGAAACTCTCATCAATGCTTATGACTTCTATATTTAACTATTCCAGGGCACTCCAGCAGATCTCCCACCAATTTAGTCCTCTGTGTATAAAATTGCATTAACTTCCATTCCACAATCACTCCTGTGCTTGCTAACTGTCTTGGCTCACAACCAATCAATGTCTTGATTTTAAAGTTCAATTCCTCACTGTCAAATCCGTGTTTGGTCTATTCCCCCCAATTCTCTGTAATCACTCACAGCCTCAGAAATCTCTGCGATATCGATGGTCTCCTAATTCTGGCCTCTTAAGTGTCTCCTGATTTTATTCTTTCCACCATTGGTGGTCATATCTTAGTCACGTGGCCCCCAAGCCTCACCACACCTCTTTGTTAAACCTCGCTTTCCTCCTTTAAGACACTCCTTCAAATGTGCGTCTCTGAACAAAATTTGACAGCTTGTGTTCGCTATCTCCTTCTGTGATTGTGTCATACTTTGTTTGATAATGGCCCTGTGAAAGACCTTTGAGTGTTTTATTTTGTTACATACACCTGCATTTGCATATATTGGAATGTGCCTTCCCTCAGCCTTTATATTTAAACACCATTTTCAATTGGGAACCAATTCAGGAAGGATTCTGGTGATGGGGCATAATTGAGGATCTTAATTTTAATTTTCTAGTAGCCTATTCAGAGATGTTATTACATATCTCTGGAACTTGAAACTGGGTTGCCTGATCCAGAGGTAGGGACACTACCACTGTCCCACGAGAATCCTAAGAAGTGAGGAGCTTTTTGTTTTCCAAATCTAAGACATGCTGACACATTTTCTGATCAGTCTGTTCAGATTATTAGTATTATGCATCTCTGAGCAGATAGGATATGAATCCTGTCTTCCTGGTCCAGAGGTATGGCCACTTCCACTGCACCACAAGTTCTCTCCAATTGAGGATCTTCTCATTTTTTTCTGAACCTGCTGCACACACTCTTATTTTAATGGCACCATCTGATTTTGTTTGGTCCATTTCATCCACTCTTCCACAGCCCATCGAGCTCCAAAACTGTCCATCAAGCTATTTGCACTGATAAGGAACCCTCAAACTAAATCCAGCTTTGTCCAGCCATCCAGCAGCTTGTTCACGTTTGTAACCGTTGCTTGAAATGGATATTTTCTCAGCAACTGCAGACAGCTGATGACTGTATTCTGTCTGAGAGCCAAATTGGTAAAAATAGTTTCCATGCAATGTAACAATGAGGGATAGCTCGAGATATATCTCATGGATAAAGTTCTGGGATCTGTTTAATGCTTTCCATAAATTACACTGGGATAATATTGGAAAGACAATTAATTATATTTAATGATGAGTTCCGACTGAATTACAAATTTGAAGTAATCTCCATTTAAACTCAGCATTGCCATAGATTGTTTGGTAATTTTGGAGAGAAGCTGCTTTCTGTGAAGGTGTGGACTCCTTTTGAGAAGTTATTGTGAAGAAGTAAGTTTCACTCCCCACAACAATAGACAGCAACATTTCTGATTTTTTTTTCTGTATATTGTTAATGTTAACTTGTAAAACCTGGAAGGTTGTGGGTTCAAGTACCACTCCAGAAACTTGAACACAGAAATTCTGGTTTACTCCTTCAGTTCAGTACAGAGGAAGTGTTGCACAGGTGAGGTGCCACTTTTGGACAAAACATTAATAAGAGATCTGTCTGACCTCTCTTTTAGCTGTGACAGGTCTCGTAGATTGTAAAGGAGTAAGGTCGTGTCCTCAATGTCCCAGATAATATTCATCTCTCAATTGACATCACATATACTGATTATCTGGTCATTATTACATCTCTGTATGTGGGAGCTAGTGCAATCATTGGCTGCTTCATTTTTCTACACCACAACAGTAAGTACACTTCAAAAACCATTATAGCCATTGGCTGTAAAGCATTTTGAGTTATTTGGTAGAATGAAAGATGCTGGTTAAATGCACATTTGCATTTATTAGAAACACTTTCTCTTTCAATTTACATGACGCAGAAGAGTGTTGATTGGTAGTTTAAATGTTATGTCTGGTTTCTGCGAGTTGTTGTTCTGAATTTCAGAGTAGGGCCCATTGACTCCGACGTGTTAACTCTGATTTCTCTCCACTGACATTGCCAGCCCTGCTGAGCCTTTCCAGCTATTTCTGGTTTTGTTTCTGATTTTCAGCATTCGCTGTTCTTTCAGTTTTTGCATGGATTTTGACTCTGATTGCTATAAATCTTGATGCAGATTCTGATGTTCCCTAACTTGGTTAGTTGTGCTTGTGCCTTTCTGTATGGAGTTACTCCTCTGTCATTTGAAAAAAAATGCGGAAAATGCATCAGATAAAAATGGACAATTGTGTTAAAGAAGGAGATCTTGAAGGCAGGTGAGCAAATGTTTGACTGAAGAGGTAGGAGAGATAGAGATGGTCAAGGTGTGAATTCCAGGACTTAGGGCCTAGACGGGTGAAGGCAGGAGCACCAGTGGCAGAGTGAAGCAATGGACAGCATGAACACAAGACCAGAATACCTCGGATTGGACAAGGTTACAAGATTCAGAGGGGTGAGCCTGACTATGGATGTGAAAACAAGGCTGAGAATGTTTAAGTGGAGCTGTTGCTAGACTGGAGGTCAGTGTAGATCAGTGAGCCAGAAGAATAAAGGATGAACAAGACTTGATAAAATTAGGATCAGGTGAAACAGAATTTTGGTCAGCTCACATTTATGAATGATGGAAGATGGAAGGTTGTTCAACTGAGGATTTGATTAATTGAGTTTGGAGGTAACTAAAGCAAGGTTGGGGGTTTCAAACTCAAATGAGGTGAGGTAGAGGTGGTTATGGGGGGAAAATTTTTTTTTCTAATGGCGCGTAGACTCATCTTGGGATTATATAAGAGGCTTTGTACACTCTGTGACAGTGGTCAAGGGTGAGGATGGGATCAATTGTTAGGGAGTTTGGAGCAAGGAGTTGAAGATAATAGTTCAAGGAATCAAATGGAATATTTAAGATATAATTGCACAAAGTTTTTCTTACACCGTCAGATGTCTTCAGGATCTTGGTTGGACAGCATTGTCCCGTTGACAAAAGTGTGGGGTTACTACACTAACTGGTATCAAATGCATTCAGGTGCTATTTCCAACTGAAGAACAGGGACAGTAAACTCAAAGGCATTTGTATCTGGTGACAGATTTCACATGGAATACTCCAACTTTCTTCTGAAATTTTAGGCCAAATAACAAAAGCTCCAGGATATAAGATATTAAGCAAAGACAAAAACACACGATTCTTAGCAGGATTATGCAATGCTTGTACTGTACACAAGATAAGGCAATATGTCACAAGACAGGATGCCAAAACTCAGAGTTGGTTTGATCAATGTTTTCTTGTCCTGAGGATCACTAGACTCGCAATAGATTGACATAATTGAAGTGTGTGGTAGTGGGGAACCATCAAGTCACTGAGTAAGTGCATTTGATCTCCCAATGTTCCACATTTAAAACTCCACTATGTTCAAGACCTGTCATCCTGTGAAATTAATCTCCCTAGCAGTGCTAATTCCCTGTATCATGCGTGCCTGAGCAAACCCTGTCCTGTTGGATTTGTGAGCGAGCCAAATTTGAGCTCCCAGTGCTGCTAACGACACGTACAATCCCTTTGATGTTTCACTTTCCATCCATTTCATTCAGGATTCCAAGGTAATGGTCAGCCATCCCATCACTTCAATCAGCACCGGACACACTGCAAACCATTCGGAATTCACAATCCTGATTCAGAACCTGGCTTTTCAAACTGTTGCAGAATGCAAGAAGATAGTATGGGATTTTTCAATCCATTCACACACTCAGAAAGACTAATAGTAAACCTCCTTAAATGATTAAAAAAACCAAAGGAGACCATCTAGCTCATCATATCTATGCCTGCTGCATGGAAACCTATTGTTGTAGTCCCACTCTGTTGTATTTTAGTGCTATTGTGGGTAGTGTCCCTAACTCTGGGCCAGAATTCCTGGGTTCAAGTCACACTTTAGGACTTGATGGGCAAGGATGGTGAAGCACATGTGTTGATGATCAATCTGTGAAATCTTCTGATACACCTCTGACAGACACTATGAGCTGGAGAATTTCCTGGTCAGTCAGCACTGTGTGGGAACTGCAGCCTAACTACTGCCTCATATTAAAAGACTCCACTTGCAGGTTCTCGTCATAAGTGCCGTTGTCCTCATTCTGATCGCACACTCTTTTGTTCTCTCCTCACCGCCCAGAAAATCAGTCCCTTTTCACATTCACTTGTAATTCCCTTTTGTGAATTAGTACTGAACTGATATAAGAATGAGCAGTTCCCTCATCTGGAATGCACTGGCTGAAGGAGATCAAAGGGTGTTGTCCTATTTGATACTGAGGTCAGTTCTGACCAACAGCCTTGCCATCGCAATCACTGCTTCATTCCACCTCTGTGACATTATCTGTCTCACTCCTTTACTCTGCTGTTGAAATCTGAATCCCTGCTTTAGTAAAGGCCAGAATTGACCATCCAATCTCCTCTTTGTTAGCTTCCCATCATTCATCGTTCATAAATTTGTCATTCTCGTGCCCGATCATCCCAGAGGTGAGGAATTGTTGATTCAGGCGATGCCTTTTAGATCTAAGTGGCAGAGTGTTCCCATCATCGAATATTCTTCACTGTCGGGGAATCATCCCTGGATCTGAAACCCGGCCATGTGAGAACTCTCCTGCTCAGTTTTCCAAAAGGCAACCGAGGATCATGCTCCCTGCAGGCTTGCCATCCCATTTTGGATTCAGCTCACCCCATTGCAGGGGAAGCCAGCAGTCCTCGGGAGCACAGCAGAAAGAGACAGGGAGGGAGGAAGGAAGACAACACTGTCTCCCACTACCTCTGCCATCCCCCACCTCAGTGTCCAGGAGCTTACTGAGACTGCGGGAGAAACCAAGCTTGCCATTCGATCCCATTGACACCCCAAATTGTACGGCGATGACATTGCCATGACCTCCTGCTGTGCACATGCCTCCTCTGCTGTTGACCAGGTGTATGGCCATGTGGAAAGATCGCACTGTGGAAGAGGGAGATAATTCCTACTGATTCCTAAATTACTGATTCAAGTGACATCCGTCCCCAGGCAAAGAGCTGGAGTACGTCAGTAAACCTTCCTGAGGCATTTCTCTCTGATTCTTGTCTCACCCACCTCCAAAGGCTGGTTAAAATTCAAGTCATTGCGTTCAAGGAAAAAAAAATGCCTCATCTTGCTGCTGGATCGTGTGCCACTCACTTTCAAATCTGTGCCCTCTGGTTACCAAGCCTTGGAAAGGAATTTTTAGAAAAATACCATTTGAGAATTTGAAACTTGTCTTTTTTTTAGCGTGTCCCTCAGTAATTCAGCCTCTGCTGCTCTCTGCCTGGCTGGATTTGCCTTTCTATTCTCCTTCGCTTGTGGAGATGGGGTGAGAATCTTGCTCTGGCCTGAGATGTGATGAAGGACTGTCCTTCAGGGTGAAGTGTGATCGGTGCTACAACAACAACTTGCATTTAGTTTGCACCTCTTAAGTAGTAAAACAGTTCCTTACAAAGGTTGCTTCAAATGAGGTTTGCATTGCTTCTCAGAAGGTGACATTAGGACAAGATGACCCTAAGTTTGGTTAAAGAGGCAGGTTTTAGGCGTGTATTGTAAGAAGAGAGAGAGAGAGAGTGAGAGAGAGACGGAGACAGAGATGAAGAGGGAGAGAGGTTTATGGCCTTGGCAGTTGGTGATGGTGAAGTGATGATTATCAGGGATGTTCAGGAAGCTGGGATTGGAGGAGATCGGTGATAAATATAGAATAACGACGAAGAACCTGCATTTTTATAGCGCTTTTTGACTCATCCAAATCACTGAAATGAAATACGTTTCGAATGAGATACGGCTGTAATTTTTAAATGTATTCTTTCTCGGTATGTTGGAATCACTGGATAGGCCATGATTTATTGACCATTCCCGATTGCCCTGCAGGAAATGGTCATGTGCTGCCTCCTTAAATCATTGCAGTCGTTAGATGTCGTGTACTTACAGTGCTGTTAGCAAGGGAACTCCAGGACTCTGACTGACAGGGGCAGAGAAGGAATAGTGATACAGTTTTAAGTCAGGATGGTGAGTGGTTGAGGAGAACTCATGTGATGCTCTTGTGTACCCTCTGCTCTTGTCCTTGTAGATTCTGGGGGTTGTGAGTTGAGACAGTGCTGTCAGAGGAACCTTGGCAAGTTCTTGGAGGAACAATGGACCGGAATTTAACATTGAGACCAGTTTAAAGTGGTAGACAGTGAGGAGAAGTGTAATGCCCGGTAACAAATTCAGAACAGAAGATCTAAAACTGGGTTTTGTTTTATCCAGCACTGCATTTTCCATCTTTTGACAAGTGGATGGGCAGGTGTGACGATGCCTTGGACTGTCAAAGAACTTCCATTTTAAGGAATCTTGGCAGTAGTTAGAAATTTCTCATTCCCCAATCATCAGCACACAAGACGGAACGTTAGCTGAGCAGCCAACATGGAAAGATCAACCCCTGTCAGCATCTGCCTACATACCACACTCCACCTTCAGCCACATCCCTGCAGGAAACGCTACAAACAGCAAGGGCCTGTGGGGAGTTGTTTCTCCAGTAATGGGCGGAAGAGATCAGCATCTGTGAGCAGAAGTAGCTAGATGGCTAGAAGCCACAGAGGGTCTGAGTGGCAGGGGATAGCAAGAAGCCTCAGAGGGGCTGAGTGGCAGGGGATAGTGAGAAGCCTCAGAGGGGCTGAGAGGCAGGGATAGTGAGAAGCCTCAAAGAGGCTGAGAGGCAGGGGATAGTGAGAAGCCTCAGAGGGGCTGAGTGGTAGGGGATAGGCAGAAGCTAGGGAGAAGCCTCAGAGGGGCTAAGTGGCAGGGGATAGGGAGAAGCCTCAGAGGGGCTGAGTGGCAGGGGATAGCAAAAAGCCTCAAAGGGGCTGAGAGGCAGGGGATAGGGAGAAGCCTCAGAGGGGCTGAGAGGCAGGAGATAGTGAGAAGCCTCAAAGAGGCTGAGAGGCAGGGGATAGTGAGAAGCCTCAGAGGGGCTGAGTGGTAGGGGATAGGCAGAAGCTAGGGAGAAGCCTCAGAGGGGCTAAGTGGCAGGGGATAGGGAGAAGCCTCAGAGGGGCAGGGTGGCAGGGGATAGCAAAAAGCCTCAAAGGGGCTGAGAGGCAGGGGATAGGGAGAAGCCTCAGAGGGGCAGGGTGGCAGGGGATAGCAAAAAGCCTCAAAGGGGCTGAGAGGCAGGGGATAGGGAGAAGCCTCAGAGGGGCAGGGTGGCAGGGGATAGCAAAAAGCCTCAAAGGGGCTGAGACAGGGGTTAGGAAGAAGCCTCAGAGGGGCTGAGAGGCAGGGGATAGGGAGAAGCCTCAGAGGGGCAGGGTGGCAGGGGATAGCAAAAAGCCTCAAAGGGGCTGAGAGGCAGGGGATAGGGAGAAGCCTCAGAGGGGCTGAGTAGCAGGAGATAGGGAGAAGCCTCAGAGGGTCTGAGTGGCAGGGGATAGGCAGAAGCCTCAGAGGGTCTGAGTGGCAGGGGATAGGGAGAAGCCTCAGAGGGGCTGAGTGGCAGGGGATAGTGAGAAGCCTCAGAGGGGCTGAGAGGTTCGGGATAGTGAGAAGCCTCAGAGGGGCTGAGAGGTTCGGGATAGGGAGTAGCCTCAGAGGGGCTGAGTGGCAGGGGATAGGGAGAAGCTTCTGAGGGGCTAAGTGGCAGGGGTTAGGGAGAAGCCACAAAGGGGCTGAGTGGTAGGGGATAGTGAGAAGCCTCAAAGGGGCTGAGTGGCAGGGGACAGTGAGGAGCCTCAGAGGGGCTGAGTGGCAGGGGATAGGGAGTAGCCTCAGAGGGGCTGAGTGGCAGGGGATAGGGAGAAGCCTCAGAGGGGCTGAGTGGCAGGGGATAGTGAGAAGCCTCAGAGGGGCTGAGAGGAAGGGGATAGGGAGTAGCCTCAGAGGGGCTGAGTGGCAGGGGATAGGGAGAAGCCTCAGAGGGGCTGAGTGGCAGGGGTTAGGGAGAAGCCACAAAGGGGTTGAGTGGCAGGGGATAGGGAGAAGCCTCAGAGGGGCTGAGTGGCAGGGAGCAGTGGGAAGCCTCAGAGGGGCTGAGTGGCAGGGGTTAAGGAGAAGCCTCAGAGGTGCTGAGTGGCAGGGGACAGTGGGAAGCCTCAGAGCGGCTGAGTGACAGGGGATAGGGAGAAGCCTCAGAGGGGCTGAGTGGCAGGGGATAGAGAAAAGCCTCAGAGGGGCTGAATGACAGGGGATAGGGAGAAGCCTCAGAGGGGCTGAGTGGCAGGGGTTAGGGAGCCAAGATCCTGGATACAAATGCTGAAAGACATTCAATTACCTCATTGAGGGATGGCGAGTGAGTGTCATCCCACCTGCAAATGGACCCTCCCTCACTCTGATACCCCTAGCCTTCTCCTGAATGGCTTTTCTCAGATTAATGACAGCTCCTTCCAGCTCTGTCCATTCTTCTGGCTCCATCTCACAGTCACTGCTGACACTGTCATCAACATCGCACCTGCATCCCTCATAGCCACACTCCACTTCTTACTGACCCTCGCAAATCATTCCATCTCTCACACATTGCTCACTCCCAGCTTTCTCTCATAGTAGAATGGTTTCTGGATGCAGAATTTTACCTACTTGGTTAGGGCGGGGAAGTTGGGATTGTTCCCCAAGGAACAAGGAATGTTGAGGGGAGATTTGTTACAGGTATGCAAGATTATGGCAGGTTTAGATAAAGCAGACTGTGAAAAACTCTTCCCTATGACTGATGGTACAAAGACTAAGGGATACAGATTTAACATTTGGGCAGGAGATCCAGGGGGAATGTCCAGCAAGTGGTAATGTCCTGGAAGTCATTATTTCAAGGCTGCTGGAAATAGGGAGGAAATTCCTTCTAATTGTCTTTCTAGGTGCGAGAGTGTGGTGCATCCGAGGAGAAGGAAAATTGATGTTTCGGGCTTTTGCCTGTGCTTTTCCAACACCTCACTCTCGACTCTACTCTCCAGCATCTGCAGTCCTCACTTTCACCCTGTCTTTCTAGGTGCACAGACCTCCAAGCCCCATGCATGGCAGCAACTTCTGGAACCAAAGGTTAATGCCATAATCGCAGAACAACTGTGCAGCTGCACAGCTTAGAGGAATATTGCACTTGAGGGAAATAAGCTTACAGGGCTGCTTGGATAATGGGACAGATTGGGTTGTTCTACAGAGAGCTAACATGGACTTGATTGGTTGAATAGCCTCCATCTACGCCAAATGATTCCCCATAAGAAATGTTGCAACATCCCAGTTGCATGTTTCCCCAAAACGTGATACTCATGCACTTCGATCAAGCTACTGTTGAGTGTTCCTTAATGATTCCACCATCTTGGATACAGTCGTAATCTACTGGTGATCTGATTAAAAGCAGGACCTCTGCTCTTTTCTCCACACTTCACAGCCTTGTGCTTGCCTTTTCAATTTCTCACGGGGTCCCTCTGTGAGCAATACAACGAGGGAAAGGATAAGTACATGAGTTGCACCCTGTGTGCTTGAAGGAAGTGCAGGTTCTGATCCCAAGGGATGCTTCATTCTGTGAGCAGCTTTGTTCCTCAAGGATCCAGCACTTCCACCATTAGCACTGAAAACTTACTGATTCTGCTATCGGCCAGGTCTCATAATGGAATCCTTACCAGAGCCGCAATGACTTGGAAAACAGCAGTAATCTCAAATGACTCTGCTGCCCAGAGTACACACAAACAGACAAATCAGGAGCAGGTGTAGGCCATTCAACCCTTTGTCCTGCTCACCATTCAATAAGATCATGGCTGATCTATTTGTGTTACAAATTCCATATTCCCATCTACCTCTGCTTCACCTGCCTAACAAGAGATTATCTACCTCTGACTTAAAAACATTTACTGACCCCATCTCACTGCCTTCTGAGGCAGAAAGTCACACAACCATTTGATAGAAAAAATGTTCCCCTCCTCACTGCCCCAAAATGATGACTGTTCATTTTAACGAAGATTTGTACACAAATGCCTTCATGGCCTTGCCTCTCCCTATCTCTGTGAGCTCCTCCAGCTCCTACAACACTGCAACTGTTCTGCACTCCTCAATTCTGACCAACCTCAACTTACATTGTTCCATTATTGGTGACCGTATCTCCACCTTGGCCCCAAGATCTTTTCCTGTTGAAAATACAGGAAAGAACTTACATTCAAACAGTACCTTGTACAATCTTTGGGTCTTCCAAAACACTTGGCTGTCAGTGAAATATTCTGGGATGCAGGAAACATAGTAGCCAATTTGGACATAGCAAGGTCTCACAAACAGCAGTACAATAGTGGTCAGACTTTGATGATGTTGATTGAGTGATAAATATTTATCAAGCCACTGGAGAGAACACTCCTTGACTTCTTTGAAATAGTACTGTGGGATCTTTTGCGTCCATCTTGGACAGCAGTCAAAGCTTTGGTTTAATGTCCTGTCCAAATGTTATTATCTCTGACAGAACAGGTAGCATAGAATTTTGTAAGGGGCAGGAACACTTTCCTGACAGGGGAACCAGTTAGAGTATGGTTAAACGAGTGAGTTTTATAAAGAAATAGATTCTGGCACATGAACCACAATGTTCATTCTGCTCCAGCACATCCTTATACTCCATCTTGACTTATGCTTGTTGCTAAAACATCCACTTCCTCCTTACAGCTAAATTCCTGATAATATGTGTTCAGGGTAATGAAGAACAATGATAAAGAGGGTTCATTAGTTATTTGCTATCCTTACCAATAGGAAGCAGGATAACCATTGGTCTTCCTTCCCATATATCAGTGTGGAATGCATACTCCCTTTGCCTAAAGCATTCTAAGCTATATATAGAAAATTGACTTCCATTGTACTGACTTGCTCCATTGGTAATAGCTGGACTGTGACAATTTGTGTCACTTGACTTGTAACCAGCGTGAACTCACCAAAAGGGAGTTGAAACCCTCTTCGATAACTGGGTAAAGTGATATTTTCACTCCATGATATTCACTTCTAGGGACAGCGCCAGTAAGAACTCCCTAGCTTTGGCAGTGATCTCTCTTCTGGAGTACTGCCAATGAATGATCTCATCAAGCATGGGAAAGTTAACGCACAGTTCATATAAACTAAAGAGAATGGGAGATAAGGAAGTTTTGAGGCAGTATGAAAAGATGCAACACATATTAGTTTACTTCTCTCCATATCATCTGGGGCCCCACACACTCGTTTTGTACAACACAATGATTTATAAGCATACTCCTCTGCCAATGTAATTGCGAGGCAAGTCATTACAATCTGGCACCAAGTCTCATTGATCCATTAGGCCTGTGCTTATCTACCCACATTGACTCCCCACCTGAAAACACCTCCATTTTATAATTCTCATTTTTGTGTTCAATTCCCTCCAAGGCTCCAGCTCATTTTAACTCCACCACCTTCTCCAGCCCTGCATTGCTATGAGGATTCTGTGCTCCTCTGAATCCTTCAGTCCACCATTAGTAGCTGTGCCTTCAGCTGCCTGGATCTTGAGCACTGGAATTCCCTCCATAAATCTTTCCCCTCTCTTTGTCTTTTCCTTCTTTTAAGATGCTACTTAAACCTACTTGCGAAGAAGACCATAAAAACATAGAAAATAGGAACCAGAGTAGGCCATTTGGCCTCTCCAGTCTGTTCCCCTATTCACTAGAACCATGGCTGATCCGACACTGCTCACATATGCCTTCCTGCCGTTTCCCCATAATAGTGAGAGGGAAGACTGTACTTGAGGGAAATAAGCTTTTTGGGTTCTGGGGATAAATAGAGAGTATTGGACAGGCTGGATCATTCATGATTTTGGTGGGTTGTTCCATATTGACTCCATAAGAAATGCTTCAACACCCCAACTGCAAGTTCCAGCAAAATGTAAGATTCATTGTATTTCCATCAAGCTATTGCTGAGTATTGTTTATCCCAATAACCAAGGTATCTGCTGATGATCTGCTAAAAGTTGGTCCTCTGCTTTTTCTCCACATTTCACACTCTTCCACCTTCCTTTTCAATTGCTCATGAGCTCCCATTTTCAACTTCAGTGAGTAATATGATGAGGGAAAAGAAAATACATGAAGGTTCCCGCTACCTTCCTCCTGTGCACTTAATTCCTCGACTGATCTAGAATCTATCTATCTCAGTCTTAAATATACATAAGGACTCTACCCCCACAGCTCTCTGTGACATGGAGTTCCAAAGGCTCTCAACTGTCAAAGAGAAGAAATTTCTCCTCATCTCAGCCTTAAATTGGCACTCCTTTATTCTGAAACAATGCTGTCTACTTGTAGACTCTCAGGGTTTACCCTGTCAAGCCCCTTGAGAATCCTACATGTTTCAATGAGATCACCTCTCATTCTCTCCAACTCCACAGGGTAGAGTCCCAATCTGTTTAAGCTTTGCTCATGAGGCACCCCCTCCACACCAGGGAACATCCTCATGAACATTCTCTGATCTGCCTCCAGTGAAATGATATCTTTCCATAAATAAAGGGATCAGAACTAAAACTTATTTGACAAATGTTTGACCATCTTCTTAGATGTCTCACTGTCAAATGTTGTTTTCTCACACTCTTATGACACTGCTTAACATATGCAAATGGTGACTGGTAGATCAGAACTCAAGAGCTGCCATAAAAGAGCAAACTTTGTCAAAGCTTTTCATCTTGCATTCATTAAGACTATTCTCAAAAGCACCAATTCAATGGGAAAACCATCATTTGCATTATAGAAAAAAAAATCAAAGAAATGTGGATGCTGGAAGTCAGACTCAAAAACAGAAAGTACTGGAAAATCTCAGCAAATCTGGCAACATCAATGGAGAGAAAGCAGAATTAATATTTCATGTCTAGTAACCCTTCTTCACAACAAGGAGGATCACTGGACCTGAAATGTTGACTCTACTTTCTCACCGTAGATGCTGCCTGACCTGCTGAATTTCTCCAATAATTATTGTTTTTGTATTTGCATCATGGGTGTTACATTTCTCCTTGGATTAGTATTCTTGAGATTAGTCTGAGAAATGCAAGATGAAAATGTTTGACAAAACATATATTTTTTCAGCAATGCTGAGGCTTCTTGAAATATTGTATATTATTTAGGTTCTGGTGGAAGTCCAGGTTGTGATTGTTCAATCAGACCAAGCACAGACAAGTGATTTTTATTTACCAATTATCTTCACTCTTTCCCAGCCTCTCTGTAGTTTGCCAGATCAAACCAAACTTTCTCATTCTGTAAACTCCTTTTTCCTCTCCTTTACCTTTCTGTCCTTGTCCCTTTCTCTCCTCATTGTCTGTCTCCATCTCCATCTCCTCACTCTATCCCTCCTTTCACCCCTCCCACTATTCCTTCCCTCACTCCTCCCTTTTTCTCCCTCTGTCACTCCTCCCCCTTTCCTTCCCCCTCTCTTCCCTCCTCTCTCTCCTCCTCCCTTTCTGCCTTTCAGATCCAGTTTAAAGTCCACCTTTTCACTGAATGATTACACGCCCTCCTCATATTTCCTTTGGCTCGTGACAAGGTCTTTTTTTTTAATGACACCTCTGGTAATTCTCTCATAACCATTTTCTAAACTACAGGAACCTTATCAAAACAACGTGTTGTATTTCTTTCTTTTAGCATTTCTTGGTATCCAAACCTCAGTTTCTATTTTAATTCCTGACCAGGTTCTGAACTTCCTTTACCTAAAGGTTTTATATTTGGTTTGGCCCAGCAGCTTAACTGCAGCGTTATGCTTAGGGGAGTCAGCTCCTGTTTGGCCTTATTCTCTACATGAAGGAGAAAAGAGAGCACATTGATAGAGCATCTTTCAAGTCTTCAGCACAGTGCCAAAATGCCAGAGGGCGTGCTATCCTGTCAGTGGTGCTATCTTTCTGGTGAGATGTTGAAGCAAGGTCCTCACTTTCAGTAGATCCCATGACACTATTAGACGAACAGGGGAGGTGTCCTCTCTGTTCTGGCTAACACTACTCCCTTTGTCCTGCACTGGAATGGAGACTCATGCTTTATTCGTAAGACATCGATATTTTCTTATCAATCTATCAGAGATGTTATGACACACCACTGGAATGGGAGGGTTTTCAACCCAGGCTCATTACCAAGGGTGAAGATACCAGTGACCGATAGGGTGAAGCTCAGTTTGCTGAAACACTTGCTTTCCCTCTAATAGCCTTGTAGCCAGGCTCAGAAGTTAGCATCTAGATATCAGTGAATCAGCTATCAATGAATTTGCTTCATATCTGTTTGTAACTCGATTCTCAGGAAGAGATTTTCTCCTCCGCCACTGTTTAAGAAAAGGAACACTGCTTTTATACTCCTTTCGTATTGTTGATGCTGACTCGTACAATTGCTGGCAGTTGTTCTCAGACTATTAGGAAGAACAAGTACCCCAGAGATTTCTATCAGATTTGTCATCTTTTATGTATGGAACAGGCACAGGAAGGATTTGGAAAGAAACACACAAGCATGTTAAGAACCTGCCCTCTGGGATAGCTGCATGACTCTAACTCTGCCCTCTTGCTTATTTCCAGCTGTAATCACTTCACCATTGATGGCTGTGCCTTTAGTTGTCTGGGTCCTGGGTTTTGGAAATTCCTCCCTGCACCCTTCTGCCCCTCTAATAAACTTTACCCCTTTAAGGCACTGGCTAATACCTAGCTCTTTTGATTGTCTGATCTGATATCTGCTAGTTGGCTAGGTATCATACTGTGTTCTGAGCAGTGTCTCATGATGTTTCATGATGTTAAAGGTACTAGTTAAACAGAAGGTATTGTTATTGTTGGTGCTACTAGAAAGGTAACTGCAGGTGCAATTATTCATAGCTTGGGGTTGGCAATGTGGAGAAAGGATATGATTGTAAACGAGAAAGAAAATGCTTGAATCACACTCTGGCTGTGGTGGCCACTATTAGCCATAATTATGAGCCTACCTATCGATCTGTTGTCATCCTCAATGCCCTTCAGGTAGATTGACAGTACCTCACCATGCTGCACAACTGGTGGTCACACTTTGCCAGTGTGTATCAAGTCCCTGACAATGGCACCACATGTAAGCACTTCCCTGGGGAGTCTCCAGAGAACCCAGGGATTCTGGCTTTAGAGACACTGCATTCATGGATGTCCCTGATCCAATTTCCATAATTGATCCAAGGGAACACAGTACAGGAAATATCTTGTATTAGCAGACAGTTAGTCAGTCACTGGTGAGTCAGCTAATTCAGAAGTCTAATGACCTGTTGACTTCAGGGTGGGCTGGGAGAACTGGGATCCCCAGTTGGGGAACTGATGATGTGCTGAGGCCACATTCACTGATGTTATTGGCTGCTTCACCAAACCCCCACCTTTGTTAATAAGGGAAAAAAATGGCTTTTGCTCAGAAAACAAAGCCTTGTAAGTAAGTGACCAGACTCCAATATTGTTCAGTCACTCCAAAGGACATGGAAAAGAATGTGCAGAAATGAAATAATTTGGGAATTTTGGGTGGGGAAAATGAACTGTAGAGTTGACCTCATGAGAGGCAATGTCTCGGGAAAGGATATTTGCCTTAAAAGGCCACACTTCCAATTGTGCTGCATTACCCTTGGTTTTATAATTCCCACAGCCTCTGTGGATTTGTGTACTAAACATATCCCTTCTTGGTTTAACATGCTGGTGCTTTCTAATTTATTTGAAACACTAACACCAATGTTTCATTACATAGTGGCTGATTGATGTCACATTGTAGCTCTATAGCATCTGTCAGTTCCCTTGTATTGAAGATGTGTGGTGCATCTATTTGCCTGCTTGTTTTTAGCTTCAGTTTAAAGTAGCCTGATAATTGATTTAGGTCTGTGGGGAATAGCCAGTTCATCTGATATTAGTACACTCAGGTATCGAAGGATAATGTTCTATAGTCACAGGGATGGGATTATTGTACATTTACTTTGGTAGTCTGAAAACATGAAGACATGTTAATGAAAATAAATAGCATTATCGGGCGCTCTTGTGTTTAGGTATAAACGTAATGTGATCTGAGGTTGTTCCTTTAAACAGAACATTTTGTAATTGTTCATAGCAAACCCTTTCATACAACTCAAAGCACAGGTGGATTTGATGGGCATAAGCTGCATTTCTATAGCAACTTTGAAGCAGCAAGAATGTTCCACTGCGCTCCACAGAAGTGCTATCAGATGGAGGTCTGAGCCATATGAATATATAGTGGGATTAAAAAACTTGGTCAATGTGTAGGTTTTGTCAGAGCACCTCATAGGAGGAAAGAGAAAGAGGCGGAGAGGTTTAGAAAGAGAACTCCAGAGCGTAGGCCCCAGGCAGACAAAGGCATGGCTGGAATAAAATAAATTAGGGATGTACCAATAGTGGAAGTGGTAAGAATTGCAGGATTGTAGATAGATGAGGGGCTTGGGAAGGGGTGCGGCCATGAAGGGATTTGTAAAGGAGAACGAGAATTTTAAAGGTGAAATGGACAATGGAGACGTGGACTGGGTGAGAGGGATTACTGGAGCAATCATATTGTACTGGAGATGTCTGATGATCACTTTCCTTTTCTTTTCTGGATTTATATTACGAGTGATTTAAATCTCATTGCTGGATTCTCGCAAAATGTCCTTCCATTCCCCTTCTCCTGTGAATGCAATGGTGAGAGGCAAGATTTAGTAGCATGTGTTGTTTGGGTGCTACTGGTACAATTTAGAAACCAAACTAGCATCCAGTCTGTGTGCACACACACCTCTGCTGTGATTGACACTTGACTCTGGAGGAAGCATCAGTGCCTGGGCCCAGTGAGAGAATGCACGGCCAACAGATCATGATGTCCATTGGTGTGTGATGCAGGACTGATGCCAGCCTCAGTATTTTGCAGAGTCACACTTCAACTAATGCTCCTTATTAACCTAACACATGTAAAACAGCAGGAAGGAGCAACTACCACAATCCTCTTTAAAGAATCAAAATCTACTTATGGGTTATTTGCTGATTGATTGCTTCTGGTTGTTGGTAAAAGTTTATATGTTTTTGGTGTTGCTGCAGCTGCTTCAAGTTCCAGAACTTTGCAGGGGCTCATGTGGAAGGTGCTGAAGGGATTTCTTTCTGACTTCAAGGATTCTGCAGGAACCAGTTGGTCCCAGACTGTAGGATTGGCACTGAATGTTCAACTAAACAGGGGCCGTGCAGAGCAGGACAAGCTGTCAGAAGGAGGAGACGGAGGAGGTGGAGAAGGTGGAGAAGGTCTCTGCTGTTGTCTGTAGATGTCCTTAAGTGATCAGATCTTTTGGAGAACAGATTGCAGGTATGTTGAGATACCCTGAAAATGCCCTTACATGATGGCTGCGTGAGCTTCCACTCAAACATACAGTCAATTGGGTGGCTGCTACTTGCATTGCAAAAGAAACTGAGAGATTGGCCATCAGATGGTGTGTCACATAGCAGAGTCTACAGTCTGGAGATGGCCACCATCTTCATGCTACAAAGGATGGACCCCAAGCTCTGTTCAACACCCTGGTTTCTCCCTGCTCCCTGAATGAGTCCGCAGGCTTTCTAATGGGCTCGTCAATGCACCTTGCATTTTCCAGAGCATGCTCACCAGCCCCTCATGTAGCTTGCCCCATCAAAGTCCTCAGCAGCACAATATGTGTACAACCTTGCCGTCCATGAGTTGGCACCTGGACTATTCTTGGCCCACATCCTGAGCTGCAGCACACTCATTCTCAGTGTCCAACAAAATGCAGATCTCACTTTTCATTGACTCCCTAAGAAACGTGATAGTACATAAGCTGGTCACTGAGAGTGTGAAATCAAGTGACAGTGCGTCTTCATCAATACTTCCTGGTGTTGTTCCTCCCCTGCCCCATCAGGACTGCTCTTGATGGTTATCTGTAAGGAAAAAGGCACAAGGTTAAAGGTGTGATGCCAGGAAAAGGGGAATGGGGAGATGGCAGGGGTGATGGGATGTGTGTCTGGGAATGTAATACCTATATCATACATGGCTTAGAAATTAGGAGAGATTGTGGATTGAGAGGAAATAGAATATGAGGAGTTGAATTAGTTTGAGAATACCACAATTTTCAGTGGTTCCTGTTCTGCTACCATGGTGCTTTCTATAATGACCAGACTTTTCTCCTTCCTGAACACGCCCAGTATGCCTCTATATCTCTGGTTAGCCATCTGCTGTGCATCACGTTCTCCAGTCAGACAAAGCTCAGTGTGTTGGAGACTGTGGTGCAATGCGTTTGAGTAATGTGACTGCCATGGTTGTGTGTACAAGCTGTGAAGTTTGCAACAGGTCTGAGTGTGATAGGTAAATGTATGAGTCTAGATTGGTCATGGTTTCCAGAAGCTGAGTCTTGGAAATGGTGATTGGAGAAGTGTTTGATGCAGGTGTTGTGGTTGGTAGGATATGCCATTTAAAATGTGTTCACTGACCTTGACCATCCATGTGAGGTCATTCAACGTTTTGCAAGATGTTGAATCCAGATCCCCAGGACTTGACGTTTGACACTGACCCAGCCACTCTCCTTTAACATTCCTCCTGGAACCTCCACTCCACTTCGCTCCATTGTATAATGACACCTCCCTTCCTTTTTACCTTGTCAATCGGCATCTCTAGGACAGCAGTGGAAAGGTGCAGAATATGCTTTCTGAAATAATGTTAGTGACAAAAAAACTGCAGATGTTGCAATCCAAGGTAGACACACAGGAGGCTGGAAAAACACAGCAAGCCAGACAGCATCAGGAGGGGGAGAAGTCGATGTTTTGGGTGTAACCCTTCTTCAGGACTGGTGGTGGGTGTGGGGGTAGCTGCAGGTAAAGAGGGTGGCAGTGCTGGGTGGTGAAGTGGGCATAGGTGAAGACAGGTAGAAGATATGACCTGCATGGTTAATGGGAGGAATGAATCCAGTAGGTGGCTGGGAGGAGTGGAAGGGAAGGGAAGGGGAGGAGCTGGGAAGGGAGTTGGGGGATGGGAAGGAAGGTTATTTGAAATCGGAGAACTCAATGTTGAGTCCTCCAGGCTGTAGGTTGCCCAGGTAGAAGATGAGGTGTTGTTCCTCCAATTTGCGGTCTGATTAGCTGTGGCAATGAAGGAGGCCAAGGATGGTCATGTCAGAAGGGGAATTAAAACAGGCGGTGACTGGGAGGTCCGGTCAGCCCTGCGGGCCCGACTGAGATGCTCGGTGAACCATTCCCTAAGTTTACATTTGCTCTCCCCTATGTAGAGAAGACCACATCGGGAGCACCTGATGTAGTAAACTAAGTTGGAAGAGAGGCAGATGAACCTCTGTCTCACCTGGAAGGACTGTTTGGGGCCATCGATGGAGGCAAGGGGGGTGGTGTACCAGCAGGTGTTGTAACTTTTACGGTTGCAGGGGAAGGTACCTGGGGGTATGGGGGGAGTTGGTGGGGAGAGTGGTGCTAAACCAGGGACTGTCATATGGAGTGGTCCTTGCAGAAGGCAGAGAGGGTGGGAAGGGGAAGATGTTCTTGGTGGTGGGATCTATTTGGAGTTGGCGAAAGTGTTTAAGGATGATGTATTGGATGCGGAGACTGGTGGGGTGGTAGGTGAAGACAAGGGGGACTCTGTCCTTATGGCATTTGGAAGAGGTTTAGAGCAGTGGAACGGGGAATGGGGGGTGGTGCAATGGAGGGCTGTCTGGATGACAGAGGGGGAAAGCATGTTGTTCAAAATAGGTGGACATCTGGGATGCTGGGAATGGAATGTCTCCTTGGGAGAATGAGATAGAGTTAGACGACACCTCCTCACACCCAATATCCTGCAAGAACTCCAATGTCTGCCTATTTTAAACAAGGTGCTTTCCCTCCTCTGTCAGGGCTTTTGCCCGAAACGTCGATTTCAAAGCTCCTTGGATGCTGCCTGAACTGCTGTGCTCTTCCGGCACCACTAATCCAGAATCTGGTTTCTGCAGTCATTGTTTTTACCATCCACACAGCCCTCCAAACGCAATAAAAACAGAGTCTCCCTTGTCCTCACCTACCACCCCACCAGTCTCCACATCCAATGTATCATCCTTAAACACTTCCGCCAACTCCAACTAGACCCCACCATCACGAACATCTTCCCCTCCCTACCCCCCCGCCTTCCACATGGACCATTCCCTTCGCCAGTCTGTGGGTTGCATCACTCTCCCCACCAACTCCCTGAACTACCAGGTACCTTCTCCTGCAACCAGAAAAGACGCAAAACCTGTCAACATACCACTCCCCTCACCCCCATCCAGAGTCCCAAACAGTCCTTCTAGATGAGACAAAGGTTTACCTGCTTCTCTTCTAACCTAGTTTACTACATCAGGTGTGGTCTTTGCTACATAGGGGACACCAAATGTAAACTTAGAGGACAGTTCACCAAGCATCTCAGCCAGGCCCACAGGGGTCAACCGGACCTCCCATTCAACACCCATTTTAATTCCTCTTCCCACTCCCTTTTCCACATGACCATCTTTGACCTCCTCCATTGCCACAACGAATCAGACCGCAAATTGGAGGAACAACACCTCATCTTCTGCGTGGGCAGCCTACAGCCCGGAGGATTCAACATTGAGTTCTTCAATTTCAAATAACCTCCCTCCCTATCCCCCGACTCCCTTCCCAGCCCCTTCCATTCCTCCCAGCTACCTACTGGATTCATTCCTCCCATTAACCAACCAGATCATACCCTCTACCATCTTCACCTATCCCTACTTCATCATCTGCTCCCGTCACCCCCTTTATCTGCAGCTCCCCTTACACCCATCCCCAGTTCTGAAGAAGGGTTAAACCCGAAATGTCCGACTTCTCCACCTCCTGATGCTGCCTGGTGTGCTGTGTTCTTCCAGCCTCCTGTTTGTCTATTCTGAAATAATGTATCAAATTCCTTGGTTCTAAGGTAGATTCATGTCCTGCATGACTCACAGCATCTGTTTCAGCCACAATGCACTTGCCCTTTAAGAGGTGCTGCCTTTAAATGCACTGCTGACGAATATTTTGGCCCCTCCTGATGCTTGCAGCCAGTTGACAGTACAGCCTTAAAGTGTCAACAGAAATAAATCAGATTATTCATTACATTGAATCTACTTGGGTTAATTGCTCATCACATTCTCGGTGCTTGATGTTTGGACCTATTTAGTTTAGCACCCCATCACTCTCATTGTGACCTGGGCTCCTATTGGGCTATGCGAAAGTGAAGTTTCTTCTTTAGATTAGATTACTTACAATGTGGAAACAGGCCCTTCGGCCCAACCAGTCCACACTGACTCGCTGAAGCGCAACCCACCCATACCCCTACATTTACCCCTTCACCTAACACTATGGGCAATTTAGCATGGCCAATTCACCTAACCTGCACATCTTTGGACTGTGGGAGGAAACCGGAGCAACTGGAGGGAACCCACGCAGACATGGGGAGAATGTGCAAACTCCACACAGACAGTCGCCTGAGGCGGGAATTGAACCCAGTGCTAACACTGTGCCACCGTGCCGCCAGATGCTGGAGATTAGAGTCAAGATTAGAATGGTGCTGGAAAAGCACAGCAGGTCAGGCAGCATCCGAGGAGCAGGAAAATTGACGTTTCGGGCAAAAGCCCTTCATCAGGAAATGTCGCTGATGTAGGGTTTTTGCCCAAAATGTCTATTCTCCTGCTCCTCAGATGCAGCCTGACCTGCTGTGCTTTTCCAGCACCACTCTAATCTGGACTCCTATTGGGCTATGCTATCCTGTTTGGTGAGTGGAATGCTGGATGAAGAATGACATGAATATTTTGCATCAAAGTGGGGTGTGGTAGAAGTTGGGACACTTTATCAGTATCATGGTTCCCAGCACTAAGGTTAAAACAAGAAACATTGGGTTCTGTAGCATTCTGAGACATTCGATTCGATCTCTCCGTTTCATCCCATGTGGAGCTGACATCTATTCATTCCGCCTCTGGTAGGGAGACTTTCCTTGATTGTTTAATGACACCATTAAAGTGGAGTTAAAATTTGCCAATCGCTTGTCCCTGAGACTCCCATAGCTTCAACCCTCCAAAACACCTTGTACTTCCCGCCACATGCTCCTACCCAAAGTAAAGATCGAGATTATTGCTCCCTTGGCAGCTTTTCTTTCTCTCAAACTACCAGCCTTTTTTTTATATATATGCAATTGTAGCATGGGCTAGCTTGATAATAATTAAATGTACAAACTGCAAGTAGCATTGGATAAAGTAATGGTTCTGAAAGAATTAATGTTGAAGTAGCATTAACTCCACTCATTCTGATGTCACATGCAGTTGGTTAGAGACTAGCCGTTGAAATAGCAGATTTGTTCTGCACAGTTCCTAAGAATCCATAGTAGCTTTGCCTGATTCATAACATAAGTTTTATTGTATAATAAACCATCTTGCTAAACCAAATGCCTCTTCTTTTTGAAGTTATCAATTGTCTATCTTCCACGACTGCTAATTACACAGGCCCAAGGAACAGTATAGATGAAGGAGGATTTGTGGCATTGGCAAAATTGGCAGAAACCATGAGATTTCAGTATCATTTGGAACTTGGTTTCTTCTGGCCTAAAGGTAGCCTACCCCCACCATTATTAACTGAAGCCATTGGTGGAATGCTCCACCAAGATTGAGGCAGCTCCCCTGGGAAAACCTAGTTGCTGTAAACACTTTGCAAACAGATCATCCCAAACTAGCTGGCTAATTGACTGGTAAGGAGGGACATAAGTCAGAAAGCTTGACTGCAAATTGTTTAAAAAATGATTTTGTTTTGCAGGCATAGACATTTGATACTTATTGCCAGGAATTTAACTACGGGTTCAGATTTGACTGTAAGTGTTTGTGCAAGTTGAATGTTGTTACCTATCTGAGAATACTGGGAGACACAGGTATTCAGACAATGGCATTGTTGTTCATGGCTTAAATTTTTTTTTGCAAACCTTGTGGGTAGGGGGTGGAATGTACAATTGTGAAGGGGTGTCAGAGAGGTGGAATATGTTTGCAATAGTTCCCATGTAAACGCGTATCAAACTCTCTCCACCTGCACCACCTCCTCCTGGAGCCTCACCCTTGAAATGTGCAAGGAATTCATTCACATTTTTCTGCCGATATTCAAATGATCACTTTTTTCCCTTCAAGGGTTGGGGATTAATCCAAACATGATGGATTCCTGAAGTTTAGTCGTTCTTTGTTCCACTAGAGCAGCTGATGAAATATGAGTTGCTGAAGCTTTAGTATGAGATCTGTTTTCTCCACTTCACTCTTTGGCATCTGGATGCATTTTAACTGTAACATTCTGCTCCATACTTTCTTGAGACAAGTGGGTCTCCCTTGCTGAGAAATAAGCATTTCCCCCCCCCCCCCAGAATTAAAGAGAAATGCAGTTGACGTTTAGTTTTGAAGCTCAAGCACTTGAACCTTTACCGGAAGATAAACAATAAAACTTCACTGCAAATTTTATTAGCAACAATTTGCACTTGTGTCCCAAGGTGTGCCACAGAAATGAATACCAAACAACTACCGAGCCACCTGAGATATTGGGACAGGCAAGCTTATAGATATCAGCTTCAAGGAGCTTTTTACAGGAAGGGATAGGGAGAGGGAGATAAAGAAGGTTAGGGAGAGTGCTTCAATGTTAGCAGCTGAAACCACAGTCATGTACTGTGGAGCAATTGAGTTCAGGGTCTGATCGAGAGATATGAATCAGGGCAATGGTATAGGGTGATAAATTCTCAGACTGGCTGACAGATGGGAGCCGATTGCTGTGCCGAGGGATAAGTTGATACATATTCCATTTTATTTGTGTTGTCCTGGCTGAACTTCTCCACAGTCGCATTCATTCACATTCAAGTCACATTCTACATGCATTCCTTTCGAGAAATCTGCTCTAATTATTTTGTCCCTCTGAGAAGAGCCTGGTGAGACGCAGCTGCTTAAACCCTGTGGGCCCTATTTTATCCATCCAGTAAAGGTGTACACCCAGATCTTAACGAAACTTTGTTTGATTTAGGTGGTGATAAAGCTTCCATTGAGTTTTCAAGTGGATTGAAAAGGTAGCACCTTTCCCCTACCAGCTCTACAAGATAATTATAATTTCTTTTTCCCATTCCTCCCCTCACTCCTCCAGTCTCTGAAGTAGTGCTTTTCTTGTTATGGATTAGTTGATGGCTCCTGTTCTCCTTCTGGTGTCTTACTCACTCATGGGTCAAGGCGGAAAATGTGTTGAGGCTAGTGTGTCCCAGTAAAGGGGGGAGGAGTGCAATTATAGCCAAGCCTGATATTTATACACTCCACCTTCCATTAGGAACCTCAGGCTTAGAATCAGGAGTAGGACATTTAGCCCTTCGATACTGCTCTCCCACTCAGGATTGTCGGATTTGGTGCTGTCCATCTCACTTTGCTGTCTGCCCCCATAACCCTGGACCCCCTTGTCTAACTAACTTGGCCTTGAATATACCTTATTTCCATCCTCCACTACTTTCTGGGGAAGAGAATTCCACAGATATACAACTCTCTGAGAGGAAGCGTTCTCCTGGTCTCCTGTTTAATGAGAGACCTCTTATTTTTAACTCTATGCTACAGCTCTGCTCTTGCCCACAAGGGGAAACATCTTCCTCCCAGTGTCCACCCTATCAAGTCTCCTCATTAGGTTTTGGGAGTGTGTGACCAGAGCTATCAAATGTGGCCAATCATTCATTTGAAAGGAATTTTCAAATAGCTAATTAAGCTTGTTAAGAAGAAACAGATTAGATTAGATTCCCTACAGTGTGGAAACAAGCCCCTCGGCCCAACCCTCCGAAGTTCACACCGACCCTCCGAAGAATAACCAACCCAGACCCATTTCCCTCTGACTAATGCACCTAACACTATGGGCAAGTTAGCACGGCCAATCCAATCTTTGGACTATGGGAGGAAACCGGAGCACCCAGAGGAAACCCAAGCAGACACGGGGAGAACATGCAAACTCCACACAGTCAGTCATCAGAGGCTGGATTTGAACCTGGGACCCTGGAGCTGTGAGGCAGCAGTGCTAACTGCTGAGCCACTGTGGTGGTACTTGAATGAAGTAGACAGAGAAGTATATCACCCATTGAGATTGAAATGGTGATAGCAGCATCCTTGCGCTGAATGGTCTTGTGCCAAACTCAGTTCTATGCATGGTACATTGAACAGTACAGCACAGGAACAGGCCCTTCGGCCCACCATGTCTGAGCCAACCATGATGCCATTCTGAAGGAATCCCATATGCCTGCACATGGACCATATCCCTCTTCTTTCTCCTCTCCTGTCCCTCTTCCAGCAGAAGGAGGTAACTGTCTGGTGAGCACAGTCACCAGACACATGTTGATTACCCTCTGACTAGGGGCTGGTAGTTTACTCTGTCAGTCACTGCTTTGATTCCTACTAACCAATGGACACAGGATAGAGACACAAATAACAGCCAGCTCCCACTTTGCCCACCTCCCAGTTTGATTTCAGCTTACATGATGCTCGAATCATCTACTCCTCTCTCTAAACATGAATACAGTATACACTGGTACCCCCATACTTGCAGGGGATACGTTCCAAGGACTAAAGCAGAAGACCAATATCACAGATAGGAGCGAGCCCATTCAATTAAATGGGAAACGTACCTTCCTGACATTTCCCTGGTTCTGGAATGTGCCCTATAATATGTTTTGGCCGCGGGTAACTGAAACCGTGGAAAACGATTCCGCGGATACGGGGTCACCCTATACATTACATGACATCAGGCTCCATTCTGCTAACTTAGAAAGTCAACATGGAACCTGGTCCACGTTACGCAAATGTTTCCAGGGACTTTTTACACGTTACATGTTAATGTAAAGAGATTGGATTAATGTCATAAGTTCTTTACTCTGCAGAAAATACCTATTTGTTAACGGGTTCAATGTCTAACACCCTCAGGATCTTCTATGTTTCAACAAGGTCACCCCTCATTCATCTCAATTCCAATGGGCTTAGGCCCAGCCTCTTCAATCTTTCATTATTAGAGAAGATGTTTCTCTCAAAAAATGTTTACCTTCTCTGAACTGTTTCTAATGTAATTATATATTTTTTTCAAATAAGGAAACAAAATTATACACCGTACATCAGATGTAGTCTCACCAAGGACCTGTACTGTTGCAGGAAAACTTCTCTGCTTTTATATTCAATTTTCTTTCCAATAAATGACAATGTTCCATTTGTTTTTGTAATTATTTGTTCTACCCACAGATTAATGTTTAGTTATTAATATACCATGACACCTGGATCCCTCTGTACCATGAGTTCTGCAATCTCTCTCCCTTTAAATAATATACTGCTTTTCTATTCTTCCTGTCAAAGTGGACAAGTTCACATTCCCCAACATCATACTCTGTTTTTTTTTGCCAACTCACTTAAGCTATCTTTACAGTCTCTCTATGTTGTCTTGACACCTTACTTTCCCACCTACTTTGGTGTCATGGATAAATACGGCGTCCATACGTTTGGTCACTTCAATCAAGTTAACACTATAGACTGTAAATAGCTGAAAACCCGGCACTGATACCTGTGACATGTTTTCAGACAAGATCAGGCAGTGGGAACTCTGGCTGTTAACTAGCCCTAACCTCCACCTCACTTTCCCTCATCCACTCATCTCACCATGCACACAATCCCTGCTTCCAAGCTGAATTTGTGATAATCTTGGTTAGTCCAAAACTCTACTGCTGTTCCCCATTGCCCATTTGCTAACATCCTCAGTGAGTCATACAGAAATCCAACAAAATAGAGAGTTTGTGTCAATTTTAAACAAGCAAATTTTGCCGTTATATCACTTTTTCTTGCTTGATATGTGACAGGAGAATGTTAGAGAGTCATTAAAAAAAAGTAAATGAGGAAAATTCAGATGTATGAAGATAAGTGTTCTTTCATTGAGAGGCATGCAGCATCCCACTGATTGTGTTAGGGATGCCTGAATTAATAAACCAGAAAACTTGAGCTCAAATTCCACCTTGGCATTTTGGAAAGTTGAATCCAATATAGAATTAAAGGACCACAATCTGGAAAGAGAAAGCTGCTGTCAGTAAAATTAACCACGAAGCAGTCAGATTGATATAAAGCACAAAGGTTCACCATATCAGGGAAGGAAAGCTGTTGTCCTTACCTGGTCTGGGTCGGTGTGACTTCAGTCTCACACCAGTATTATTGATTCTTAACTCTGCAGTTGCCTCACACTGCTGCAGTGCAGTAGTTCAAGATGACAACTCACAACCAGCACATCAGGCAATAGAATCAGCAGTAACACATGAGGAATGAATGAGGGAAAGAAAAGTCAAAAGTTGAATATTGTCAGATATTACAAATTACGGCAGAAATCTTCTGGATTTTAGTTTGATTGGTTGCTTGTTTGATTGCATGGGCATTGTTTTGGTGTTACTAAACCTTTCAAAATCTATTTGAGGATGTTTATCGGGGGGGATTCTCAACTACAGTCGAATCAAATTCAAGACTTGAATTGAAATTTGCAAGCTTAGATGCACTGAATATGAAAACATTGAGTGATGTAAGATTGTTTGATCTACACTCGAGATCATAGCCTATCCATCTTAAAATTGTCCTCTTTTTTTTCTGATTTGGGTAAATTGTAATGAAACAAGTTTGTTACATGATCTAATGCTGGTGCAGATGCTACGTGCAATCGTAGGATGTGGGTATTTGTCTAATCACATACTGGCTGCTTGGAGCAAAGTGGTAATCATAAGAAATTATCTTTATTTCCTCTTTGTAGGTAGAGTACATCCCAGTCTCTTGATCAAATTGTCAGTTATTTATGTTGGACTCTGTGGGTAATGGTCCTTTATATGGATGCCTTCACGTATGTATTACACAATAAATTCTGCAGTTCGGAACATCAGGTCAGGGTGAAAAGGGAATCCGCCAATTAGGGACATAAAATTTAGAGACATGTGCACTATTCATAGGACCATTTGCTAACTTGGATGCAAAATAGCACCATGGTTAAATAAGTAAACAATGGAGGCTGTAATGTCTAACTAGAGCCAATCCAATGTCTCAGTAGTGAGAGGCCATAAAGTTTAAGTTTTATGATCCTAGGAAACAATGAATGATAGAGAGCACGGAGTGAAGGTAAACGAGAAGTCCATTATTCCCCTCAGGTCTGTTCTATCATTCAATTAGATCATGACTGGTTAATACCTTTACTCCATCTATCTGCCCCAAGGGAATTAAGAGAGAGAACTCACATTTCTATGCGTGGAACATTGAACAGTACAGCACAGGAACAGGCCCTTTGGCCTGCCATCTCTGAGCCACTCATGATGCCATTCTAAACTAATCCCATCTGCCTACACATGGTCCATATCCCTCTATTCCCTGCCTGTTAATGTGTCTGTCTAAATGCCTCTCAAACTTTGCTGATGTATCAACTCCTACCACGCCCCCTGGTAGCACGTTCCAGGTACCTACCACCCTCTGTGTAAAAAAACTTACCTCATGCATCTCCTTTAAACTTTCCCCTCTCTCAGTAAACTCTGAACCCCCCATCCCAGTATTCGAGACTTACACCCTGGGAAAAAGACTCTGACTATCTGCCCTATCCATGCCCCTTGTTATTTTATACACTTCTATCAGGTTGTCCCCTCAGTCTCTGATGCTTGAGCAAGAACAACCCAAGCTTGTCCAAGCGCTCCTTACATCGAATAAAGTCCTTCTGATAATTCAGGATGTCCCACGGTCCTTTAAAAGCCATTCCAACATCGTTGAAGTGATGTTACTCTTGCCTTGTTGGAAATGTAACAGTCAATTTTATGCACAGTAAGCTCCCACAAACAACAATAGGATGAAGTGATGGGCTAACCTGTTTAGTGAGGTTGTTTGTGAGATAGCTATTGGCTAGGTCACTGCAGAAAACTCCTTTCCTTTTCTTCAGGTAGTACAATGGAATCTTGGAGGCTCTCTTGAGTGGAAAAACATTACAGTGGGATATTTTACATTGCATTATGGATGCTAGCACACCTCATGTTAAAACTTTAAATTTTGGGTATTCAAAGTGAACTCTTATGGAATGCATATCGTCAGTTCTTGTAGCTGCAGAATTTAATTTTAGATATGCCCAAATTAATAGGTAAAATTACATTTAGGATTAATACTTAGTAAATTACAGGTATTAAAAGTGCTAATTGGACAGGAGTAAACAGGTACAAGTTAGTTCTTTGTTGCTACATAACTGAGACCTAATATTGCTGTTGTGCATGTTACTTGTCATCGCCCTAGGTGATCTCTTCTAATGGGGAAGAGACAGCAGATCAGACTTAAACACGTGTACAGTGTTGGGTCCAAGTGGCAGTCAGGTTAATGAGGAACCTTGGTTTTTCGATCCACAGCAGGGTGTAGGCCTCTAATTCCCATCCTCACTGCAACTCCCAAGTCAGCTAGACAAAAGTTATCGCTGTCCCCAAAGCTCTCAAAGTGCCACATGTCGCTGTAGTTTTCATGTCAGAAACACTCTTGCTTGTGCTGGGAGGGTGGTAGCCAGCGGTTCTGTAGCACCAATCAAACTTGCTCTGAATTGTTTCTCTGAGGCTGGTTATGCTCTTCTCTGCAGCCTTTTTGGTCCTGTTCATCATGTTACCTTTCCTTTCCTTTCCTTCACCACCCAGCCATTCTCCCACAAATCTCTGATTTCCCACTTCCACTGCGTTCCCTCTACTTTTCCAGCCCAAGTCATTCCTCAGAACTCCAACCAGCAGCATTACGTAGAACTTATTATAAAGGTCTGAGTTGATACTAAAAGCTCCACATGAACCTCTTCCCATCCTCTCTTCAACTCTCCCAGTTAACATAACCTCTTCTAGGTAAAAACAATGACTGCAGAAGCTGGAAACCAGATTCTGGATTAGAGTGGTGCTGGAAAAGCACAGCAGTTCAGGTTGTGTGCTGCTCAGCTCAGTTTCCAGCTCAGCACTGTTCCCATGACCTGTCCTACCTGCCTATCTTCCTTTCCACCTATCCACTCCACCCTCCTCTCTGACCTATTTCCTGCTCCTCGGATGCTGCCTGAACTGCTGTGCTTTTCCAGCACCACTCTAATCCACATACCCTCCTCTGCCACTCTCCTTCATGTACTGACCTAGCTTTCACTTTCATGTATCTCTGCTACTGGCAACGAAGGTCATGGTCTCTCAACTCTCTGGGTAAAGAAGTTTCTCCTGAATTGCTGATTGGATTTATTGGTGACCGTCTTATGTTTGCAGGGCCCCCTAATTTTGGACCTTCCTGCAAAAGACATTTTCTCTGGGTCCCACTATCGAGCCCCTTTGAAATTTTACAGACCTCGATCAGACAACCTCACAATCTCCTCTTTCTCACTAAAGCCTGCTTAGTCTTTTCTATTAGTTGGAGCTTTTCCTGAGTGTCTCCTTGTTTGTTGTTGAGCATTGATTCCACCACTTAGCCCCACCTGCTCCAACCTTAGTGTTTTAGCCATCTAATTGCTGCTAAGTGCTGGCACTAGAAAAGAACTTTGACTCTTTGGCCTGTGAACCAATTCCGCGTCTTCCCAGCATGCAATAATTCTCTTTCTTTTCTTATCACTCCTCGTCTGCTTTATCACAAGCCCAAGTGTTGCTTTGTAGCTTCAATCGCAATAAAACCCTCCTGTCTGATCGGGCAGCTTGCACCTGACTTCTATGCCACAAACCAACATTCTTGACAAACACATTCAATTTTTCAAACACACACACACACACAATCATTTCTGAATGTTAACAAATAAAAAATACATGGCTGCCCAGTGACTGAGGGTGAGATTAGGAACATAGCAGCAGGAGTATGCAACTCAACTCTTTGAGCCTGTTCTGCCATTCAATGTGATCATGACTGATCTGTGGCCTTGCTCCATATACCTGTCTTTGGTCCAGAACCCTAATAATTTTGCTTAAAAAAGTTTTATCTATCCCAAATTTAAAACTAAAAACCTTATGTAGCTTCAAGTACTGCATGTGAAGAATGTCCCAAATCTCTACCACCCGTTGTGTGTAGCAGTGCTTCCTAGCATCTCTCCTGAATGTCCTGGCACTAATTCTCAGACAATGCCCCCTAGTTCTAGAATCCCCAACCAGTGGAAATACTTTACCTTTTACCTACCCTGTCTTTTCCTGTTAACATCTTGAAAACTTCAATCAGATCATCCTTCTAAATTCTCAAGAAAACTTTCATAATTTATATAACTTCTTCTTGTAGCATAACTCCTTAAATACAGGTAGACTCTTATTGGGACGGACACAGTGAGCTCTCTACTGAAGAACTAGGAGCAGGAGTAGGCCATTTGACCCTTCGAGCCTGCTCTGCCATTCAATAAGATCATGGCTGATCTTTTTGTGGTCTCAGCTCCACTTACCCACCCTCTCACCGTAACCCTTAATGCCTTTATTGTCCAAAGAAATCTATATTAGTGTTAAAAACATTTACTGAAGTAGCATCAACTACTTCACTGGGAAGGGAGTTCCATAGATTCACAACCCTCTGGGTGAAGAAGTTCCTCATCAATTCAGTCCTAAATCTGCTCCCCCTAAATTTGAGGCTTTGCCCTCTTGTCCGAGTTTCACCTGCCAGTGGAAACATCCTCTCCACGTCTATCTTACCTATTCCGTTCATAATTTTATATGTTACTATAAATTCCACCCCTCCCCTCCCCATTCTTCTAAATTCCAATGAATATAATTCCAGTCCACTCAGTCTCTCCTCGTAAACCAACCCCTTCAACTCTGGAATCAACCTAGTGAACCTCCTCTGCACTCCCTCCAGTGCCAGTGCATCCTTTCTCCAATAAGGAGACCAAAACTACATGCAGTACTCCAGGTGTGGCCTCACCAACAACCTAGGCGAAAGTGAGGACTGCAGATGCTGGAGATTAGAGTCAAGATTAGAGTGGTGCTCGAAAAGCACAGCAGGTCAGGCAGCATCCGAGGAGCAAGAAAATCCATGCTTTGGGTAGGAGACCTTCATCAGGAATGAGGCTGGAAGTCTCGGGGGTGGAGAGATGAATGGGAGGGGGTGGGGTTGGGGAGAAGGTAGCTGGGAGTGCAAAGGTGGATGGAGGAAAGGGTAAAGGTTACAGGTCAGAGAGGAGGGTGGAGCAGATAAGTGGGAAAGAAGATTGACAGATGGGACAAGTCATGAGGATGGTGCTGAGCTGGAAGTTTGGAACTGGGGTAGGGTGGGGGGGAAGGGGAAATGCGGAAACTGGTGAAGTCCATATTGATGCACTGGAGTTGAAGGGTTCTGAGGCGTCGGGTGGTGAGGGAGTGGCGGTAGAGTAGGCCAAGGACCTGCATGTCCTCGGCAGAGTGGGAGGGGGAGTTGAAATGTTCAGCCATGGGGCGGTGGGGTTGATTGGTGCGGGTGTCCCAGAGATGTTCCCTGAAGCGAGAAAGTGTCCAGTCTCCCCAACGTAAAGGAGACCGCATCGGGAGCAACGGATGCAAAAAATGACATTTATGGAAGTGCAGGTTAAACTTTGAGGGATATGGAAGGCTCCTTTGGGGCCTTGGATGGAGGTGAAGGGGGAGGTGTGGGCACAGGTTTTGCAATTCCTGTGGTGGCAGGGGAAGGTGCTAGGAGGGGACGATGGTTCGTTGGGGGCATTGGACCTGACCAGGTAGTCACAGAGGGAACAGTCTTTGTGGAAGGCGGATAGGGTTGGGGAGGGAAATATATCCCTGGTGATGGGGTCCATTTGTAGGTGGCAGAAATGTCAGCCATTGATGCTGTTTACATGGAGGTTGGCGAGGTGGAAGGTGAGGACCAGGGGGATTCTCTTTGTTGAAGTTGGAGGGGTGGGGTTTGAAGGCAGCAGCGCGGGACGTGGATGAGATGCGTTGGAGGGCATCTTCAACCACGTGGGAGAGGAAATTACGGTCTTAATGAAGGAGGCCATGTGATGTGTTCTGTGGTGGAATTGGTCCTCCTGAGAGCAGATAAGGCTGAGGCGGAGGAATTGGGAATACGGGATAGCATTTTTGCAGGAGGTATGGTGGGAAGAGGTGTAATCCAGGTAGCTGTGGGAGTCGGTGGGTTTGTAAAATATGTTGGTGTTGAGTCGGTTGCCATTGATGGAGATGGAGAGCTCCAGGAAGGGAAGGGAGGTGTCAGAGATGGTCCAGGTAAATTTAAGGTCAGGGTGGAATGTGTTGGTGAAGTTGGTGAATTGCTCAACCTCCTCGTGGGAGCACGAGGTGGCGCCAATGCAGTCATCAATGTGCCGGTGTAATTACAGAAGATGACTGTCCTACGTAGCCAAAAAAGAGGCAGGCACAGCTGGGGCCCATACGGGTGCCCATCCTTCCCAAGATCCACAAGCCTAACTACCCCGGCCGACCCACTGTCTCAGCCTGCTCCTGCCCCACCGAACTCATCTCCACCTACCTTGATAATCTCCTATCCCCCCCAGTTCAGTAACATACATTCGGGACACCAGCCACACCCTCCACCTCCTCCAAGACTTCTGTTTCCCCAACCCCTAACGCCTCATCTTCACCATAGTCATCCAGTCCCTATACACCTCCATCCACCATGACCAGGGCATCCAAGCCCTCCGTTTCTTTCTCTCCCGATGTCCCCACTAGTACCCTTCCACTGACACTCTCATTTGTTTGGCTGAACTGGTCCTCACCCTTAACAATTTCTCTTTCAAATCCTCCCACTTCCTCCAGACGAAAGGGGTAACCATTGTCAGCTACATAGAAGTCGATCTTCCGTAATTACATCGACACCACTCCCCACCTCTTCCTCCGCTACATTGATGACTGCATCAGCGCCACCTCGTGCTCCCGTGAGGAGGTTGAGCAGTTCATCAACTTCACCAACACAGTCCACCATGACCTTGAATTCACCTGGACCATCTCTGACACCTCCCTCCCCTTCCTGGACCTTTTCATCTCCATCAACAACGACCGACTCAACACCAACATTTTTTACAAACGCACCGTCTCCCACAGCTACCTGGATTATACCTCCTCCCACCCTACCTCCTGCAAAAATGCTATCTCGTATTCCCAATTCCTTCGCCTCCACCGTATCTGCTCCCAGGAGGACACACCACATGGCCTCCTTCGTTAAGACATAATTTCCCCTCCCACATGGTTGAAGATGTCCTCCAAAGCATCTCATCCATGTCCCTCACCTCCGCCCTCAAACCCCACCCCTCCAACCGCAACAAGGACAGAATCCTTGGTCCTCACCTTCCACCCTACCAACCTCTGCATAAACTGCATCATCTGCCGACATTTCCGCCACATACAAATGGACCCCAGCACCAGGGATATATTTCCCTCCCCACCCCTATTCGCTTTCCGCAAAGACCGTTCCCTCCGTGACTACCTGGTCAGGTCCACGCCCCCCAACAACCCACCTTCCCCTGCCACAGCAGGAATTGCAAAACCTGTGTCCACACCTCCCCCCTCACCTCCATCCAAGGCCCCAAAGGAGCCTTCCACATCCATCAAAGCTTCATCTGCACATCCACAAATGCCATTTATTGTATCCATTGCCCCCGGTGCAGTCTCCTTTACATTACACCTCCTGGCAAGAGCGCTTCAGGGAACATCGCCGTGACATCCGCATCAATCAACCCCACCGCCCCATGGCCAAACACTTCAACTCCCCCTCCCACTCTGCCGAGGACATGCATGTCCTTGTCCTCCTCCACTGCCACTCCCTCACCGCCCGACGCCTGGAGGACGAATGCCTCATCTTCCACCTTGGAAGCCTTCAACCCCAGGGCATCAATGTGGGCTTCACCAGTTTCCTCATTTCCCCTCCCCCCACCTCACCCCAGTTCCAAACTTCCAGCTCAGCACCATCCTCTTGACGTGTCCCACCTGTCAATCTTCATTCCCACCTATCCGTTCCACCTTCCTCTTGACCTATAGCCTTTACCCTCCCTGCATCCACCTATTGCACTCCCAGCTACCTTCTCCTCAGCCACACCCCCTTCCATTTATCTCTCCACCCCCGAGGCTTCCAGCCTCATTCCTGATGAAGGGCTCCTGCCCAAAATGTCGATTTTCCTGCTCCTCGGATGCTGCCTGACCTGCTGTGCATTTCCAGCAGCACTCTAATCTTGCCTCACCAGCACCTTGTGCAGCTGCAACATAACCTCCCTGTTTTTAAAGTCAACTCTTTAGCAATGAAGGACAAAAATCCATTTACCTTCCTGTTGTACTTGCAGACTAAAATTCTGTGACTGACTGGGCACCATTTGTGTCTAATTGGACACCATTTGGACTGAGTAGAGAAACCAATTTTGCATGAACTCTACTGCAGCTGACCTGCTTGGCCTTTGTTTTGAATTTCCACCCCTGAGTCAGCAGATTGTGAGTTCAAGATCCATTTGAGATCAGAGCGTGATTGCAGTGCAGTACTGAGGGAATATTGCTGGAGTTGCTATGCTTCAGCTGAGATGTTAAACTGAATTACTGTGTCGTGAGGGCATGCAAGATTCGAAGGCATGATTTTTTTGAAGTAGAGGGAGGTGTCCCTGGCCAATATTTTTTCCTCAATCAACATCGCTTTCTTTAAAAAGCAGAATATTTGGTCATTGTCACATTGTTGTTTATTAGATCTTGTTGTGCATGAGTTCCTTCAATACAGCAGCGATTAGACTTAAAAGGAATTCAATTGGTTGTAAACTGCTTTGGGGCCATCTGAAATTCTGAAGAGCATTAAGAAACACATGTTCCTTTCTTCTCATCAGAGAGGTGTTAACATGGAGAATGTCTTTCAGGCGTCACTGCTGATCATCCCTTAAACTCAGGAGCGCAAAAGTTTAAAAAAATATAACATGACTTCATCAAAGTTTTATGTGATGGCTTTCAGGTCTCCTCATTTCGTGATGAATGTAATATTAACCCTACCACCAAACATCTCCAATGATTCAGTATTAAACTTTGGCCGAGGACATGAGAATGAATTTGAACAAATCTGGGAGTTACAATTGGCAATCAAAGAACACCAAAGAAGCTGTAACTCACACAGAATCCTACCTGCTCATTCAAGTGGATTATCAGAATATTTTGAAGGAAAAGGGTTAATCCACATTATCAGTGCTGCAGTAAGGCCTGTCAGATAAAAGCTCAATGATATATGCTCACACTTGCCTGGTGTAACTTTTCCCTTCATTTTAAGATTAGATCTGAGGTTTATTTCAATAACTATTGAACTGACTGATATGTTAATTCTTAGGCAACACTGGCATGACAAAGCATAGGCTTTCTGCAGTTGAATGTTTAATCAACCTCAGTTTAGAGGCAGAAACACCCAGTATATGGCTTTTGTTTAGTGTTTTGCAGGCATTGAAGATTACTTCAGAAGCAGCCTCTTCAAAGCAAAAAGCTTGGGGAACATTAGCTGGGTGTTTTACTGCGATAATTTTTCCTTTGCTGTTTGACAGCAGTGCTCCTGTCTTCCTTGTTGTAAATGTTTAGGCCAGCACTGTTAAAGCTTTCATTTCTTCGGTAATGTTAGGGCTGGGAAGGACAATCACAAGCCATGTTATCACTTCTAGGGATAATGACAAGAGCAGACAGGTGAATATTAATTTTCCAGGCAACCTTTGATGCAAGGTATATTAATTACATTAGTTCCTGCTCAAAGCAGCTGATGGCCTGAGCTGTCAACTTCTTAAACTCCCCTGAAAATATAGAATTGATGACAGACGGAAACCTGTTGTCTTCCTGCAGAGTTGCTCACTTACTTGCTCTTTTAACCCTCTCCATCCTAAAGGTGTAATGATACCTGTAGTGTTCTTGCAGAATTGCCCATTCTAACAATGCTTCATTGTTATGAATTACAGAAACTTTCACTGTCTGGAGCTAAAATGTATCACAAGTCTAATTTTTAGGCTTGTCTTTCCAATGGAAAATAAAATGCAGAAAGTAACAGCCCTTCACACTCTTTGTTGTATATGTACCTTGCCTTTAAAATGATTTATCTTCTCGAACTCCATGTGCTGTCTGTATACAATGTTGTGACTCTGCCTGGCTGTGCCTGCAAGCTGCAGACACAGGAATCAGTTGGTTTACATTACTGTCTGCTTCACAATGTGTAATTTTGTTTTATTGTGTTAATTAATCACTAGTGAGTGATTATTACACTATATCATTAACATCATATAATGGCAGCCTTGGGATGCTGTCATCAATTCGACAATTTTGTTTGCTAACTCTTTATCTGAGAAAATTGCATACTGAGCCTTTTACTTTGCATCTGCTCACGAAGTAGTCCATGGATTCTATGAGCTTCTGCATAAATGATGTGAATTCCAGTCGAGAAGTTTAATCTGATAATGAATTGGTCTTCTGAGGTGGTCCAGGTCTTTTAGGGATCTTTAGGTTCTTTGGTTGTTAATCCTGACGTGTTAAATTTGTGTTGACCTTTGTTCCCAATTGCTAAACAAACCTTTTCTGCACCAGGCCATCTGAGTCCAGAAACCATAGCTTTGAACATCTTTTAGACATTTTAAATTCTTTTAGGATATCTATTTTGTGTCTGTAAACTGCATGCACAGAAGTTACTGCAGTGTCTGCTCCCTAATTTGTATTTTATTGTGTAATGAAAAACTAACCCAAAGTTCAACAAACCCTGAAAAATAACTATTAGACCATTGTTGTTAACATGACAAAGAAATGGCAAGTATTAAAGTGAATGACTAGTAGAAAGATCATGAAAATTCTCCATAGTGAATAATATTAGTAAATATTTGTGCATTTAAACTTTGACTAGACTGCAGGCAATCTGCTGGTTGTATGGAGTATCTACCTTTGGGGAGAAAGTGAGGTCTGCAGATGCTGGAGATCAAAGTTGAAACTTTATTGCTGGAACAGCACAGCAGGTCAGGCAGCATCCAGGGAACAGGAGATTTGACGTTTCGGGCACAGGCCCTTCAGGAAGATTCCTGAAGAAGGGCCTGTGCCCGAAACGTCGAATCTCCTGTTCCCTGGATGCTGCCTGACCTGCTGTGCTGTTCCAGCAATAAAGTTTCAACTATCTACCTTTGGGACCATCTTTATCAGTTGCCCACGCTACTCTCGATTACTCTTTTAACTTATTCTTTTATTTTCCTAATCTAAACTACAAAAGACTTTAATATTAACTATTACTTTATTTCTTTATTTCTCTATTTATTCTATGCAGTAATGTTTAACTTTTTAACTCTCCTTTTCTCTTACTACTTTGTACCGAAGTCTTTTTTGTACCTAGGTACCTTGGTCCCTAAGATGGCAATGTTATACACTTTTCACTGTACTCCTGTACTTGAGTACACATGACAATAAAATTCTAGATCTAAAAAATTCCAAGTTTCACTCTCAATGCAGTGGTGTCTCAGCATATGAAAAGTGAACACAGGACATTAGAGAATAAAGAATCCCTACAGTGTGGAAATGGGCCCTTCGGCCCAACAAGTCCACAACGACCCTCTGAAGAGTAACTCACCCAGACCCATTCCCCTACCCTATTACTCTACATATACCCCTGACTACTGCACCTAACCCACACATTCCTGAACACTATGGGCAGCTTAGCATGGCCAATTCACCTAACCTGCACATCCTTGGATTGTGGGAGGAAACCCACGCAGACACGGGGAGAATGTGCCAACTCCACACAGACTGTCGCTCGACACTGGAATCGAAGTCAGGTCCCTGGCGCTGTGAGGTAGCAGTGCTAACCACTGAGCCACCATGCCACCCATAATTGAACTTGATGTAAAATAAAAGAAAGCCAGCTAGAATATGATTTTGGTTTAACAGTATTGCTACTTGCACTGCCACATATTTGTAGAAAATCAATCATTGTTTCCCTGGTTTTGCCTATGTTACTAAATATACTTTGTTTAGTGTTTCAGGAAAAGTTAAGTTAACTCCCTGTTACTTCAGGATTGTTGGTCACGAAATTCTCTGGATAGGTTTGGACAAGGTGTGGATGAGAAAGTTAAATAGTAATGAAAGAGTGCATTTTACATTGTTCAAGTTTTAGCGCAAGCCTATAATGAATATGTTGTTTATAAAGCTATTTTGATATTATGTTCATTTGGAGAATGAGATCATGCAAAATCAAATGGATATGCAGGATTCTTTCATTAGTGTGTAAAATATATCTTGTGACTGTGTGCACAATATTCTATTTATTACCATGTAAGCCTATGCTTTCTATTGTGCCTTAATTAAAAATAGGTGTTACTGCACAAAGTTCCATCCCATCATCACCCCTGTTCTCTCTGACTCACATTAATTTTTGGTTCAACACCTCAAATTCTCATTCTGATGTTTACACCCGTTTGTTCCTGTCCCCTCTTCATCTGCATATCCTCCTCCAGAATTGCTGTACTCCTTCATATCTGACCCTGTCAGCACCCCTGAGGTTAATCATTCTGCTATTGGTGGCTGAGCCTTTTGTTCTACCCTATACTCTTAACTTCCCTTACTACTGCCCACTTTTCTCATTTTTAAAAATTCTTTGATGCAATGCAATTATTGCCAGCAAGGCCAGCATTTGTTGCCATCTTTATTTGTCTTTGAACAGAGTAATTTGCTCAGCCTTTTCAGAGTAACTTACTTGGCCTTTTCAGAGTAACTTACTTGGCCTTTTCAGAGGCCAGTTAAGAGTAAATCACGTTGCTGTGGGCCTGGAGTCACTTGTAGACCAGACTAGGTAAGGATGACATATTTCCTTCCTAAAGGGCATTAGTGAAGCAGGTGGGTTTTTACAACAATCACTAACATTTTCATAGTTAAAAATCACACAACACTAGGTTATAGTCCAACAGGTTTAATTGGAAGCACACTAGCTTTCCCGAAAGCTAGTGTGCTTCCAATTAAACCTGTTGGACTATAACCTGGTGTTGTGTGATTTTTAACTTTGTACACCCCAGTCCAACCCCGGCATCTCCAAATCATAACATTTTCATGGTCATCATTGCAGATTTAAGCTTCTAATCTCAGCTTTATTAATTGAACTTGGTGGGATTTGAACCCATAGCCCCAGTCTGGGATTTTGGATAACCCCACCAAGGTCCTGTTTCTATGTTGTATGACTCTATGCCTCTCTCTGTGACTCTAACCAGGGGTCATAGTTTAAGGAGAAAGTGAGGACTGCAGATGCTGGAGATCAGAGCTGAAAATGTGTTGCTGGAAAAGCGCAGCAGGTCAGGCAGCATCGAAGGAGCAGGAGAATCGATGTTTCGGGCATGAGCCCTTCTTCAGGAAGGCTCCTCTTGCAACGATGCCTTTCTTGAAGAAGCTCTCTTCCTCCCTAATCCTCTTGTAAGGATGCCTTCCTTGAAGAAACTCTCTTCCTCCCACTCCAGCATCTGCAGTCCACACTTTCTCCGAGAAGATTTTAACCTACTGCAAATCCTCTTGCAAGGATGCCTTCCTTGAAGAAGCTCTCTTCCTCCCTCCTGAAGAAGGGCTCATGCCTGAAACGACGATTCTCCTGCTACTTGGATGCTGCCTGACCTACTGCGTTTTTCCAGCAACACATTTTCAGTCATAGTTTAAGGATACAGTATGAACCCATTAGGACTGAGATGAAGAGAAATTTCTTCACCCAGAGAATGGATGAGCCTGGGGAATTCTCTGCCACAGAAAGTAGCTGAATCCAAAACATTGACTATTTTCAAGACGCATAAATCCCTACTGGGTGAAAGTCAGTCATTCAGCCCATTGAGTCCACACCAACCCTCAGAGGAGCATCGCACCTCTGCAACCATGCATTTCCCATGGCTAATGCACCTAGCCTGCACATCCCTGGATGGTGTAGGCAATTTAGCATGGCCAACTGACTTGGCCTGCACATCTTTGGACTGTGGGAGGAAAGCCCCACAGACACGGGGAGAATGTACAAACTCCACACAGACAGTCACCAGAGGGTGAAATCGAACCTGGGTCCCTGGCGCAGTGAGACAGCAGAGCTAACCACTGAGCCACTGTGCCAGCCTAAACAGCTAGATATAGTTTTTAATGACTAAAAGGATCAAAGGTTATGGGGAAAAATTGGGGTACTGAATAGTATGACCCATAATCATATTGAATTGTGGAGCAGACTCAAAGCAGTGGCTTTTTTCTGGCCCTATTTTCTACATTTCTGTGTGATTCAAAAGAAAATGAGATAAACATTTTAAATGGCTATTGGGAGAGAGTCAGGGGAATGGAACAAATTAGACAGCACTTTCAAAGAGATGCATGATGGGCCAAATGGCTGTCTTCTTTACTCTGTGGCTCTATGATCAACATTACTCAATCGTGTGGCCTGTATGTAGTTTCTCTTCCTGCGTACAAAGTGAATTCTCCATGAGTGTTTAGATATCTGTCTTAGTCAGTTATTGACATTCTTGCTGCTCAGTCAGAAGATTGTGCATATCCCATTGAAGAACTTAATCACTAAAATGTAGCCTGATCCTCTCAGTGTCGAACTGAGGGAGTGGTCCACTGTCAGAGGGATCATCTTTCAGATGAGGCCCATCTGCTCTCTAGGATAGACATAAAAGGTTCTACAGCACGATTTAAAAGAAGAACAGGGGAGTTCTTCCAGTGTCGTGACTAATGTCTTTTAAATAACATATTCACAGGATGGGCCACCATCTACCGTCCATCCCTAATTGCCTTTGAGAAGTCTTGCTGAGCTGATGCGTGCTGGGTAGTCACATCTACATTTTTCCCCTCAATCGATCTCACAAACGTAGATCACTTGGTCATTATCAAATTGTTGTTTGTGGGAGTTTGCTGCACATACACTGGCAGCTGCATTTCTTATGTTAACACATGGTGACGACTACAGAACTATTTTATTGGCTGTAAAATTCTTTGGGACACTCTGAGTTTGTGAAAGTGGAGTGAAGTGTAAGATTTTCTTTGTTTTGTTACTGACTCTGGATCACCCCAGAGATGGGAAGCTTACATAATGGCCTTGGGTTATTCCCTGCTCTGAATCTTTCTAAGAGGTTCACTTGGCGTAAGAGGACATGAAAATAACTCTGCACCGAAGGAAATTTTGTAAATAGGCAACAGCCGAATTGAGATCCATTAAAATGTGGAAAAAAGGAATGGTTTACACTGATTGTGTTATAAAGGATGAAACAGAAACCTTTTAAATCTCTTCAATACATTATGGGTGTTACTGGCAAAGCCAGTATTAGTCGCCTATCCCTAAAGTGCTCTTAAAAAAATTTCACTTTTTTTCCTCTTCTGCTGTCATGCTTTGAAGTATTAAGATATCCTGATATTACTCCCAAGTGTTTGTTCATTTGACCCCCAATCCCTAATGGTTTGTGCTCTTCACATGCACTGCTTTTGATTTTTCTGCACCAAAGGACAACAATTGATACCGACGCTCAGCTGTTGCACTTTCTCCCTACTGTCCGTGTTTAATCTAATACAAGTGTCCCATTTTCTCGTGGCATTTTGATGGGCACTTGATGCTTTCCCTGTTTATGGAAGTACCATATGTCTGCTTTTTTAGCTTTCGGTGTACTGACACTGAGTGAGTAAACCAGCTTTGTGGGTAAATGTTTTGCGGAGGAGAGGCAGGAGCAGTGGGCTGAATTCTTTCAATGTTGCACTGCTTGATAACATTCTCAAACAACATTCTCCCCTAAGTGCTGTTTCAACACATTTGGTAACCTGCTCATCTACAGCTGATTGTCAAGCTGTTCATTTATCTGAATCAAATACGTCAATTGTTGCCACCTCACTGCACTGTCATTCCCAGCAAGCAAGAGCTTTAGGGGTCACCAGTTAGCAAGCTGATTGAGTAACTGCTTCATTACTGACTGCCACTCTGTGGGAGGTGATGCTATAGCAGTTATGTTTTGTGCTAGTAATCCAAATCTCCAAGCTAAAGTTCTGGGGATATTGGTTCAAATCTCATCGTGGCAAATGGTGAAATTTGAATTCAATAATAATCTGGAATTAAAATAAAAGGTAGTGTTGAGGCGACCAGGTAACCACTATCAAATTTTGTAAAAATCCATCTGGTTCACTAATGTCTTTCAGGGGAGAAAATCTGCCATCTTTACTTGGTCTGGCCTAACTATATCTCCAGACCCACAGCACCCTTATCTGAGAGTGTGTTGCTGGAAAAGCGCAGCAGGTCAGGCAGCATTTGAGGAGCAGGAGAATTGACGTTTCGGGCCAGAGCTCTTCATCAGGAATTTTCCTGCTCCTCAGATGCTACCTGACCTGCTGTGCTTTTCCAGCAACACACTCTCAACTCTGATCTCCAGCATCTGCAGACCTCACTGTCCCCTAGTTGATTTCACTCTTATCTGCCCTCTTGTCAATTGGGGATGAGCAATAAATACTGGCCTGGTCTGGAGCATCCACATCTCATGAACAAATGTTTAAGGGTTTCCTGAAACCTATCTGTTTGATAAGAAGAGCTGCAAATATTTTAACACTGATCTGAAGATATTTCAGTTTGGCTGACAGGTAGAAACACCTCATCACAATTTTTAAGAAGTAATTTGATATGCATCTAATGTACCAGAAAGTGTAGCATAATAATGACTCTGAGTTGGAAGATGAGATATAAACAACAAGTGCTGGGAATATACAGCAATCGTTGGGGAATGCCATTTTTTAGGCATGGAGGAAGGTTGAGAATGGAGAAACCAGAACAAAACATCAGCACCTTGAACCTGTTCTCCCAGTCAACGAGGTCATGGCTGATCTGTGGATTGATTCTATTCACCCACTTTGATTCCTTACACTCGACAACCTTTTCTGACAAACATCAACTAATCTGTCATTTTCAATTAATGTGACCCTCCTCTCCAGCTTTTCCACAGATTCTAGAAAATTCTAGGTTTCCTACTCACTTTCTTGTGTGAAGACCTGCTTTCTGAGATCACCCCTGAGCAGCCTAGTTCTAACTTTAAGGTATGCACTACCCCCCTCAACATACACACACAACACACCTGTTCACCCACCCTGCCGGACAGGCTCACTAATGGAAATCACACCTCTTTAACTGCCCTGCAAAGTTCTACGAGGTCTGATTTGGTGAACTCAACCCACAACATTTCGGGAAAGCTAAACGATTTTCCTCACCAACTGTATAAGGCGTTACTATTAGACTCAGCTTTGAAAGACAAACAGAAAGGGGTCGCGAAGTTTATGTGCATTCCACTTTTGCAGTTTGAGAATCCATCTGCAGTCTATTGCATTCTTGGGATCAATCCTTTGATCTTTCGTATTGAGTTTAGTCAGTATTTCTTTCAAGGCTTCTTTGTTAAGGGAAACAAAAGAACTGCTTTTCACAAATATAGTTTCAGATTTGGTACAGTAGCACTAAATACAAGAAATTAGCTGATACAAGGCTTTTGATGGGGCCTCACTGTGGTTGGTTAATAAGTCAGGCACCATCTGTTTCCCACCTAAACAGTTGCACCTTCAAGTCTGAGAATGAGCTCTGACCCTTCTCCAATTGCAACATGCCAACCTTCATTAGGGGCTATTCTCCTCTGCGCTGCTCCACCTTTCCCGAAGAAACCCAGCTGCTTTTGAACTATTTTTCATCATTGCTCGCAAGTCAGTTGGCAAAAAAAACTCAAACACACACACGGTGAAAATAGAAAAAAACAGAACTGTCAATTCTGCAAATCTGAAACGAGAAAAGAAAATGTTAAGAGAGTACAGCACCTTGACCAACAACAACTTATCTTTCTGTAGTACCTTTAAAGTAGTGAAACAGCCAGAAGTGCATGTTAGCAGACAACATTTGACACCAAACTACACTGGGATTGGTGTTTAAAAGGATGTCTGGCCAGTGCAGATGAGTTGGGCTGAAGGATCTTTTTCTGTTCTGTATGACTCTATAAGCTGACCACATGTCATACAGTGTTTGCATGAGTAATCGATCTCAACTCCTCCCCCTAGAAATGAATGTTTTATTTTACCAGTACATTATGACTAGACACAAGGAATCATATGAGTAATATGGAGGCTGTTGCGAAAATAGGTTGACAGTTACAGAACTCCTACTCTTTGTAATACATGCTGATAACAGTTCATACCCATGTCAATTCTGATCCAAGTAGAATTCAAGACACCTTTTCCTTATGGATAAAGTTTATAAATTAATCAGTCACTTAATTTATTCCAACTCTGATATAACCTGTTCCCTCATTCTATTTACTGATTAGTAAATCAATTAACCCCAGTCAGCAATTTTACTCTGACAACTCACATTGCCGATTCACTTTCATACTCAGTCTATAAGTTGACCCCACTTACAGAGGGACTCTCCGAAGCATTAAAAGTTGATTTATATGCTAACATTTACGGTATGTATGGCTTCATGAAAAACGGATAACCTAGTGAATTGATGTATTGCTGATTGGATGACCTAGCAGTTCTGACTGACAGCTGTGATTGCATCTAGCTGCTATTTTCTCAGAAATGTACACTGGTTACATCAACTGGAATATTGCATCCAGTTCTGGTCACCACACCTCAGGAAGGGTGGGAGCTTTCTCGAGAGGATGCAGAGGAGTTTTACCAGAGTGAGGCCTGGGGATTAGGGGATTTTAACAATGACATTACGTAGAGAAGCTGGGATGTTCTCCTTGGGACAAACGAGATTGGATAGAAATATACAAGACTGTAATAGGTCCAGATAATTTCAAAAGAAAAAGCTTTAATTGACAGTACAAGGGGGACAGATTTAAGGTTTTGTCCAAGAGGTGCAAGTGCGATGTAAGGAAGAACGTATTCAGGTGCTGAGTGTAATGATCTGGACTCATTCCCTATGAAAGTGGTGGAAGCAGAGACAATGAAAAGGAAATTTGCTGGATGCTTTATGGAAAACAGCATGGGAATGGGATTGACTGCATTGTGCTGCAGAGAATCCCAATAGGCCAAATGACTTCTTTCTGTGCTGTATAGACTCAATGGCATTTGGTCCACACTCTCTGGAATGTCTTTGTGCACTGTGATTTGCTGGCCCAATACTGCAGTTTAAAATAAGAAGTCCCAGAGGCTTTGGGCAATAAATTACTTGTCTTAATGATAGATGTTACTAAATATTCTCCTGTGAATTTATTACCATGACCGTATTTTAGCAGCACGCAGTAGTTCACAGTGTGTTAATTAAAACAGAACAGTTTGTGGACAGCTTTCTTATAGGAATGTACAATGCACCTTAATGTTTACGTACTGTGGCAATTAAAAACTAACGGCACAGAATCAGTACATGCAGGGTATTTTGTAGCATGAATCGTCGATTGAATGTTTTAATGAATATATGAACAGATGAGTTTGGTGTATGAGTAGGCTATTTGGCACCTTGAGATTGCTCTGTAATTTGATGAGATCATGGCTGATCTAATTGTGGCTTCAATTGCACTTTCCTGCCTCCTCCCGATATCCTTTGACTCCCTTCTTAGTCAAGAATCTATTCACTTCTGCCTTGTAAATATTCTGCCTTCAACACCTCACAGATTTAGGACCCCCCCCCCCCCCCCCCAACCCCATAATTCTCCTCTTCTCCACCTTAAATGGGAGATCCCTTCTTCTTAAATTGTGTTCTCTGACTGTCGTCTCCCTGTGAAGGGGAAAACATCCTTTCAGCATCTATTCTTCCAGGTCCCCTCAGGATCTTATAATGTTTCATCAGGATCATCTCTCATGTTTCTAAATTAAAGTGAATGCAGGGCCAACTTTCTCTCATCCTTCAGGTCAAGTTGCTGGAAGTAAAAACGGAGTCAACTTGGCAACCTGACAAAAAAAGATATGCACAAAGAGTTGACCACCTTTAGCCAATGAGGTTAAAGGATAGAGACTGAAACAGAGGGACAATGGAGAAGGAAGATACATACAGAGTCAAAGAGTCAGCATGGAAAAAGACCCTTCAGTCCAACTAGTTCATGCTGACCATAGTCCTAAACTAATGTAGTCTCACCTGCCTGCACTTAGCACATATCCCTCCATACTATTCTTATTCACGTACTTATTCCCATGTATTTTAAACATTGTAACTATACCTGCATCCATCACTTCCTCTGGGAGTTCATTCCACACACGAATCATAAAAAAGTTACCCATCATGTCCTTTTTAAATCTTTCTCCTCTCACCTTAAAATATGCCTCTTAGTCTTGAAGTCCCTCACCTTAGGGAAAAGACACCTGCTGTTCACCTTATCTGTACCTGTCATAATTTTAAATACCTCTCTAAGGTCACCTCTACACTCTTGTGAAAAAAGACCCAGGGTACCAAGTTTCTCTTTATAAATCAAAACTTCCTTTCCTAACAACATCCTGGGAAATCTTTTCTGAACCCTCTTCACCTTAATAATATCCTTCTTATAAGAGGACGATCAGAACCGGACATGGTACTTCAGAAGAACCCTAGAGAAGGGAGGAGTGTTTGGATTTTGGGGGCTGGTGGGAGCGAAGGGTGGGGGTATTAGATTAGATTAGATTCCCTACAGTGTGGAAACAGGCCCTTTGTCCCAACCAGTCCACACCGACCCGCCGAAGAGTAACCCACCCAGACACATTTCCCTCCGACTAATGCACCTAACACTACAGGCAATTTAACATGGCCAATTCACCTGGCCTGCACATCTTTGGACGGTGGGAGGAAACCAGAGCACCCGGAGGAAACCCACGCAGACACGGGGAGAACGTGCAAACTCCACACAGACAGTTGCCTGAGGCTGGAATTGAACCTGGGACCCTGGTGCTGTTAGGCAGCAGTGCTAACCGCTGAGCCACCGTGCCGCCCTATATGGCAGAGTGGACTGTGTGGAGGGATGGAAATGAAAGGGAGAAAAGTGACAAAAACGAAAAGTATGGAAAGAAACTAAGCAATGCTTAGAAAAGGTTAAATGCTGTAACTCAATGGTTTCAATTGTCCCCTTTCCCTGTGGAAAGCTGTGACATCCAATCTCCTGACTCCAGGAGTTGTGTCCAAGTGTTAAAGACCAAGCTCCTGTGTAGGAACGAGGTGGGGCTGCACCTTTAGAAGTAAACCCTTCCAGATGAGAGGAGGATGAACTTAAAAACTCTCAGGGCACTATTGCAAAGCAAGGCAGAAGTTTTCCCCTAGATGTCTTGGCCTGTATTTATCTTTCAATCAACTGAAAAGATGGACCATCTGATCATTCTCACATCACTGTTTTTGGGAACTTGCTGCAGGTATATTGGTTTTAGTGTTTACTGTATTACGACAATGACCATTCTTCACAAAGTAATTTTCTGGCAAAATGGTTTGGGATGTTCTGAGGTTATGAAAAGCGCAATATGTCTTTTTTTTGTACATATTTCTGGCCTGCGAGAGGCTGAATGGTAATGACGGGGCATAACCCTTCATGAAATTCTCATTAAATTATGACATGTTTAATGGGCAACAGTTTTGTGAATCTCAGGAGGGACTTGAGTTACCAGGTAGAACTCTCTCAGTCCCTGAAAATAGGTTGAGATCGGCAGAATTGAGATTCTCAATATTGAGAGGAAAACGTCAGATTCTCCGACCAATCTTTGAACATTGAGATGAGATTCTCACTAGTAAGCAGCAAGAGGCCTGTGAGCATCCAATTTCATCCACTAGCATGCCACTTTTACCGAGTCTCCCCTCACTGATACATATCCTCCCAGGTTAGAAACTGGACAGTGACAATTCCAGACTTTCCCAGCTCCAGCTATTCATCCATATTTCATCTTGGACACCAGACACCAGCATCTCAGTGACTACATGCACTCATTCCCGGAGGTTGACATTAGACAAATACCAGCCTCACTGCATCCTCATGGTACATCTCCAATCCATTTACAGTACCATTCAGCACTTCATCATAGAATCCCTACAGTGTGGAATGAGGCTATTCAGCCCATCGAGTCCACATCGACCCTCCGTAGATCATCCCATCCAGACCCACTCCTCTATCCTATCCCTGCATTCCCCATGGCTAATCCACCTAACATACACATCCCTGGACACTATGGGCAATTTAGCATGGTCAATCCACCTAACCTGCACATCCTTGAATTGTGGGAGGAAACTGGAGCACCCAGAGGAAGCCCATGCAGACACTGGGAGAATGTACAAACTCCATGCAGTCACCCAAAGCTGGGTTTGAACCTGGGTCCCTGGAACTGAGAGGTAGCAGTGCTAACTGCTGAGCCACCCTGCTGCCCCTTTTACATTGTGTTTTGGAGTGCACTGGCAATTTTAATTGAAATGGTGTTGCCAGGGCACTTTACGGTCAGGGGCAGGAACCCAACTGTTGGATTGTTGCATCTCATTTGCTCTCTTGGCACTCACTCATTTTGTTCCAACTTGGGTGACACAGCATCTCTGCCATATGTTGTGCATTTTAGAATCAGAATTCAAATTAGGTTATAATGTCAGGTGGACTCAAGTACAGGGATACATGAGTACAATGAAAAGTGTACAAAGTCACTATTTCCAGTGTCATGTTAGGTACAGAGGTGCCTCGCTATAAATCTTAGGTATAGTTTAGAAAAATAAAATTAGAAGTTCAGCATTACAATCCTTATTAAACAGAGAAAGAGAACAAGAGTAACAGCAGATGGAGAAGATGGGTACGTGCTGGGCGTAACCTCAAGGCTGACAGTACACACAGAGCCTCACCTCAAGGCTGGGAGTACACACTGGGCCTCACCTCGAGGCCAGGAGTACACACTGGGCCTCATCTCAAGGCCAGGGGTACACACTGGGCCTCTCCTCGAGGCCGGGAGTACACACTGGGCCTCACCTTGAGGCCGGAAGTATATACTGGGCCTCACCTCAAGGCCGGGAGTACACACAGAGCCTCACCTCGAGGCAGGGAGTACACACTGAGCCTCACCTCGAGGCCAGGAGTACACACTGGGCCTCACCTTGAGGCCGGGAGTATACACTGGGCCTCACCTCAAGGCCGGGAGTACACACAGAGCCTCACCTCGAGGCTGGGAGTACACACTGGGCCTCACCTCGAGGCCGAGAGTACACAATGGGCCACACCTCGAGGCTGGGAGTGCACACTGGGCCTCACCTCGAGGTTGGGAGTACACACTGGGCCTCACCTTGAGGCCGGGAGTACACACTGGGCCTTACCTCGAGGCCGGGAGTACACACTGGGCGTCACCTCAAGGCCGGGAGTACACACTGGGCCTCACTTTGAGGCTGGGAGTACACACTGGGCCTCACCTTGAGGCCGGGAGTACACACTAGGCATCACCTCGAGGCCGGGAGTACACACTGGGCCTCATCTTGAGGCCGGGAGTACACACTGGGCCTTACCTCAAGGCCGTGCTGACACAATGCACTGCCACCGATTCCATCTGAGGATGGGAGTTAAGTAGAAAGCAAAGAAAAACATGAAAAGTACAAAAAAGAAGAAAAGAAACAGATGGAGCAGAGGAGATGATCATTCCAAAGAGGGTACATGCAACGTATTGATGGGGAGAGTGACAGAACATTGGAGGACATGGTTTATTGCAGGAGCAGGAAGTCATCAATTATCACAACATCCTTAGTTTTGACAAGGGGAACATGCAGCACTATGGTTAGGATGACTAAGCTGTACACTATACTGGAGCCATTGAGGGAAGCTTGGGACTCCCTTAGACAGGGCTATAAGACATGATGAGGTGAAGGATGGGAAACCTGTGTAACACGGTTCACTAATAGCAACATATCTTCAAATGTGCACTTGCAATGTAATGTCAGCCATGTCACCTTAATTCCCTCCCACTATGGGCATGGTGAAGGGCCACTGCTGCTTGACTGTGCTTGACCAATGCACAGTTGGTTCTACTGGTACAGGGAGTCCGGGAAGTCCCGGCTGTGGCAAATTGTTCTGCAGCTGGAAAGTGGGAAAATAGGACAAGCAGGATTCCAGAGAGATGTGGGAATAGGCAATGAGGCAAGGAATGAGAATAGAGTGAGAAATCTCACCAAGGCTTACTGAGAGAATACCTTTGTGAAACTTGTCAAAATTGACACTTAGTCAATTTCTGGTAAGATACAGCTTTGCAAAGCTAAATCAAACGAAAGAGAGCCAAGTGCTTGTTCCAATCCACCTTCTTCCCCAATGTGATGGCTCCTGTGCTATTTATGGTTTTCTTTCTGGAGGAGATGGGTTAAACATCTTTGAGAGCTTTAAAAACCCTTCAAAGGCATTTTGTTAGTACAAGTTATCATTTACTTACAAATGGCAAGCAAATGATCTTTTCTAACTTTCACACCAGACACCAATGTCCTGATTCTTTTACGTCACCATTTTTGTGCTTTCTAACTGAATGCACAAAGTAATTATTTTGAAAACAGGCATATTCTCCCAATTACTGAACTTTTGTCCGTTAGTTGATTCAAACTTGATTCACTCCTTTGATAGAAAATGCCAATACTCTATCTTTAAGGAAGCCCTTCATGTCACTCAAAACTGGATAAACAAGATCGCTTTAATCTGTGTTTTTACAATAAAAGAAATGGTTTCATTTGATGAAGGCTTTCAGGGATTGAAGTCCTTCTTTTGTGTCTGTGGTTCACTTTGAGATTTGCTCATCACAGGCTACTTGTAAATTAAAACAGCATCACGAACCATTGAGGTGAGGTAGGGAGGATCCAAGAACTTGGCTTTGTCTTTCCCACACCATCCTTCACCCCCACCCTGTCAAAAAAAAACAGGTCTTATATCCTTTGCCAATGTTTAGTTCTCCTTCTCTGTTTGATCATTTTCTACTAACCAAATCTGGCCTCAATGTTGATGCTTTATTGGCATCAGGAGTTGCTTTTGTGGGTGCTAATAGGAGTTGAAACAGTCAATCCATCCCAGAGGCAATGCTGAGTTTTCCCTACATTCTCTGAACACACCAGGGTGACAAGAGTCAGTGGTCTTAATTTGTATTGAAATAAGAGGACTTCTGCTTTAATTTCCAGTAAGGCACAACTTAATACACCTTATCCATTGACTGTATTCTCCATTTACCTTGCGCAGAGACTAGCAGGAGAATTTGTCTTGATGCACCACAAACTAATATAAATTTACTCCTTCTTGTCATAAATCTGTCGCTCAGCCCAAAGTAAGATTAACTTCAATTTGTACTAGTCGTCAGCATTATTATGCTTTATTGAAGTTTTGCTGATGTTGATTCTGTTTTTAGACATGTTGCATGGATTACTTTCATGAATACTCCTTATCCTCATTTCTTGACGTGAATAGTTAGTCAGAGGTCTCCAATGGTACCATTGCACCTCCCACCCCTTTGCTGTTGAGCCGGATGTTGAGATTCTACAGGCAGAATGAAGACAATGGAAAGGGCAATATTCGATGGAGACCAGGGAATTTTTCCTCCGTATACTGGCCACTCAATTGACAGCAAAAAAAGAAAATTGTCCACAAGATTGCAATTATCCAGTGACTAAATGATTGTTATTTATAATTCCTTGCCTCGGAAAACTGGTTGCTACATTTCCTGCAGAGATGACCATCCTGCAGAGATATCTCATTGATTATAAAGTGTTATGAGACATCCTATGGTCATGAAAGGTGCTATATAGAGTCATACAGCACTTCGGTCCAAACAATCCATGCCGGACATAATTCCAAACTAAACTAGTCCCACCTGCCTCCTCCTGGCCCATATCCCTCCAAACTCTTTCCTTTTCATGCAACTCTCCAAATGTCTTTTGAATGATGTAATTGTACTCACATCCACCATATGTATAAATGCAAGTTATTCTTTCTATGAGTTCACATCGTGGAAGCAAAACACAGTTTGCACAATCATTTTGTACGTGCAACACCTCACTTCTCGCGATCTGCCATTTTAATTCTCTGCCTTGCTCTCAGATTGACATCACTCCCCTGAGGGGCTGAATGACCTATTCCTGTTCCTATGTTCACCATGCTGCCAAATTACAATGAAGCTCAATGCAAGCATATCATCTTTCCATTATATACCTTGCAGCCTTTTGGGTTCAACCTTGAGTTGGACAATTTCAGTCCATAAGTTCCCAACTCTCCATTTTGTTTCTTTTCCTTTGCAAACTTCCATCCTGATGGTGTATTTTTTTTCCCTTTGTTTTTGCTTTCAGACAGTGGCTGTTTATTGTTCTGCCATTTAAACCTGCCCTGGTCACATCTTTCCTTGCTTTACTTTTCCTGTTCCCCTTTGGCTCCATTCCACCAACCACTCTTGCTGTTTAATGCCTCCTGCCTTCCAATCTTCTCTTCTTTACTTTTCACCTCCTTAAAACCTATTACATTTCCAACTTTTCCACATTCTGGTGGAAGGCCATTGACCTGAAATATCAACCCTGTTTCTCTCTTCACAACCTGATGAGTATTTCCAGCATTTTAAAGGTTTTCTCTTGGTAAATGGGAGTCACTGGGAAGACCTGCATTCATTGCATCCTTAACTGAAGGCCCTGGTGAGCTACCTTCTTGTAGTAGGTAAGCTATCTTCTTCAACCACTGCAGTCTCCTGGTACAAGTACACTGTCAGTTCTGGGTGGCTTTGATATGACTGAATACTTTCCTAGACCACTTCAAGAAGGTATTTATTAGTCAATAGTGTGGGTCTGGAGTCACATGTAGGATGGCAACTGCTGTGGTGGGATTTGACCTCATCTCCCCGAAAAATTAACAAGAGCCTCCGGATTACTAGTCTAGTAATGTAACCACCGTGACACTCTCTCCACACTGTGTTTATTCCTGTTCTTTTCTCATTCGCACTATTGAGTAGCAGATGATATTGGGTAATTTTTAAATATGTTGTCTAGAACTTTTTCTGGGTTTTAATTTCTTTCTGGCCCTAAATTCCACACTCAGGCTCTGTGTCCTCTCTCGTGACAAAACATGTCACAAGAGATAGGAAGAGGAAGGTCAAACATCATTCTAGATGATAATATGTCTTAGAACCTTGAAGGGGAGTCAGTGTGGGAGGTACTCTTTTACTAAAAGAAAATTTCTTAATATATCAAATAGCAACATCTGCTTTATTCCTTTAGGACTCAAAGATTCAGAAAGTCACACCTCATTAATCTGATCCTAATTAATCTGACTGTTAACAGAAAGTTACTCCAGCCATGAGGGCAAAATTGTTTTTTTGTAATTCACTAAACCAATAACCTTGGCACTGACAGAGAAATTATGAAACAAATGAGCTATTTCCTATTAAATCTCCGTTGATGATATGGCAAACAGCCACACCATTAAACCTCAGCAACAAGACAAATCACACCTACATCACAAAACACACCACAGTCTGTCAGTGTAAGGTGGCAGTCATTCAGACCTCTCAGTATTTGCAGTGTTCGACAAGAACAGGGATTGCCTATAAGGAGTACTGATACAATAGCAGCTACCTCTTTGAAAGGTGTGCTTAAGTGTTTACAAACTGTACACTCCAGTGCTATTTAAAAGCCCTAAAAGCGTTTCAGTCCAGTAACCATTTCTAGCAAGGCATTCAGAGTGCAGTTTAATGGTTGTGTAAGGATCCCTGGGAGCGCGACAGTACAATGCACACCGTTAATGTGACAGTGGATCATTTACTGAGACAGCAATTAATTCCTAAAATATTCAGCAGTGTTTACTCAATGGGAATGATTTAATTAAAGGAATGTTTTCTTTGCACACTCAGTAATGTTACACTGCATTAATTCAGAGCAACTGAGCACACATTAATTACAGGCAAGGTATACTGCTGTTGTCTGCAAGCTGGTTGTCAGGCTCATGTGTTTTATGTATTATTTAAGTGATGCAGCTATCTCTAATATTTGCTCTGGATTTGGTCAATCACAATCACTTGCTTATAAAACTAGCTGGAGTGCGTGAAGATTCTGGAGAAACTGAGACTATTCTTCTGTGAATAGAAAGGTTAAGGGAGATTTAACAGAGGCTTTCAAACTGAATGGGGGAAGAAAAGCTTACATTTGTATGTAATATTTTGTTGCTAACCAACACTTCAAAGCATTCTACAGACAATGAAATATTTTTTGAAGTGTGGTCGATTTTACAGGAAATCCAGCAGCCACTTTGCACACAGCAGACTGTGATAATGTGATAATGATTCACAAGAATGATCCCAGGGAGGAAGGGCGTGTCATATGAGGAGCGGGTGAGGACTCTGGGTCTGCACCTGGAGTTTAGAAGGATGGGGAGGAATCTCATGGAAACCTACAGAACACTGAGAGGCCTGGATAAAATGGATATGGAGAGGTGAGACTTGGGGCACAGCCTCAGAGTGAAGGGATGACACTTTGGAACTGAGATGGGAGGAATTTCTTCAGCCAGAAGGTGGTGACTCTGTGAAACTCATTGCTGCACAGGACTGTGGAGGCCAAGTCATTGAGCATATTTCGGACAGAGGTAACTACTAAGTGGATCAAAGGCTGCAGGAGAACACAGTAACTAAGGAGAAATTGTTTCCACAGACAAAAAAGAATTGGTAGCTGGAAGACTTGGATCGAAGATAATTGGCAAAACAATCAGGAAAGATGCAAATTTGTTTTCTGCGGCAAACAATACTGCACTAGGTGCAATTTTAAAATGGGAATTTAATAGAAAATTAAGAAAGGAAATAAATTAGCAGGGTTCTGGTGAAAAAAACTCTTTGGAAGAACCAACAGTGACATGATGATTGAATGGCCTCCTGCACCATTTGATTTCACAAGAAAGCTCAGTGTCACTGGCAATGTGTGAATGGAAGGAATGCTGCCCAGATCTCCTGTAAAGGAGGGAGGGAAAAGTCTAGCAGCCACTCAACCTTGTGGTTCAGTGTGTGGTCGGGGGATGTGCTGTCATAAGCAACCTTGCTTTCCCTAGAATTGTCTCCCTTTATATTCAGATTCTGCTGGAGATAAGGGTTGGGTGGAGTTGGGAATCTGGAAGGGATAATGTATAGAAGAAAGAGAAAAGTACAATTTGAAAAAAGGATTGACTTCTCATTTTACTTGTCTTAGAATCATGCAATTCAGAAGGAAGCCATTTAGCCTATTTTCTCTGTTCTGGCTTTCAAACAGCTATCCAGTTAGTCCCACATGCATGTTCTTTGCCTGTAGTCCTGTTAAGGATCAATGGCAGACTGTATTAAACATTTCTGTTGTTTGCATTATCAGTACCATCCAAATCTGTGACCTCTACCACCTGAATGAATAAAGGCAGCGAATATATTGGAACATCAAGAGGTTCCTCTCTGATTCACAGAGTCTCCCGTCTTGGAGTTGTATTGCTGTTCTTTCACTGTCAGTCAACATTTTTGAACACCCTCCCTAATATACAACAATTTGAGAAGGCCGCTCACCAACACCTTCTCAAGGGCTGTTAAGGATGGGCTATAATGTGGTGACACTCACATACCAAGAATTATTTAAAACGCTTTATGGAAAAAAAGAGTGGTTATAGTCTTCTTAAAGTTTTTGTGGTTTGTTTTTTTAATCTGCTTTCAGATTTATTTGTTGGTGACTACAATGATTCTGACCTTAAATATGTTTTAGTATTCTTATTAACTTCATATTGCATCTGATTCATAAGCTACCTTTCAGAAGTGTCTTGTGAAAAATACAAATGAGAGCTTGATCCATGAACCATTGTTTGCACATCTGACATGACCAAGCGTTGTAGGGCTGAGCGATGTGAGGCTCTGCTGACATTTCTTTCACAGCAATTCTTGACTGTGCAGCTGCTTTATTACAGGTTGTGCATCTCCAAATGAAAAGCTGTTGAGCTATTGTTCCTAATAGATTGGCGCTGATCTCCTGGGAATGTATCCAGACTGTTGTCAGTTGAGATTAGTACTCATAGCTGACACACAGGATAAAACTGCACCTCACGTCCTGTAAAGGCTTCTCAGCTTCAAATCGTAACTGGCGGCTTTTCAACAATATGAAAGCTCCTTGAACATTGAAGTTTGTGGCTACTAATGTCCAATGGAATTAGGGAACCTTAACAACAACCTGAATTTACATTGCATCTTTAATGGCACAAAATCTCTCAAGCACTTTACAGGAATGCTATTAAACTAAATTTGACATCAAACCACAGAAAACTGTCAGGACAGGAGACCAAAGTCTTGTTCAGAAATTTTAAGATTTTAAGGAGTAACTGCAAGTTGAAGAGATGTATTGAGCTTTAGTAGTTATTCCTTGACTACTGTTGAGAAAACTGTTTATCTCTGTTAGGTTTAACATCAGGAAATAACAATTAATGAAACATAAGATGCAAGTCATGGGTTAGACTGCCAATACTTCATGTTTTAGTTTATTGATTCGTCAAAGAGGAGGAACAGTAAGTAGCAATGGCTATTGAAATAACTCCTTTGAAGAATAGCCCAAAAACTGCAGTTTCCAGAATTAAAAATGATGCAGTTAAATGTGGAAAGTTGCCTAAAACCATTGAAATGGTAAATGTTGAAAGTTTACTATAAGATTTTGGAGAATAAAGAATTGAGCTGTCAAAAATACATGATGATTCTCTTATGTCAACATTGGGAAGGGTATAAACCAGCCCCACAAAGATTTTTGGTCTCTACCAACTTTAACACTTGTTATCTTCTGCTGTTTGCTTTACAGGAAATTTCCTTGCTCTTATGTTGCTAACTCAGTGATGGTTAGTTTGAAGACCTCGCTTGTACTTCATAAGCTCTGATTCTGCTGACTGACACAAACTTCCTCCTTAATGTGTTCCTCACTGAGTTCAATTGAAGAATTTTTATCCCTAAAAAATCTCAACTTGCTCATCTGTAAAACACCTTCCCTCCTCTAGTCTTCTCTCCTTGGCATTCCCCAATCATTTATTTCTGAACGATAGTCCATTTGCTCACACTGGTTATATCTTAGTGATACAATACAATTCAATTTATACAACATAATACAATTCAGTACTCCATTTTGGCCACCAAGCCTGCAATGATTCTAATCCATATTTGGGTCTGTTACTTATTATCCATATGCCTTTTCTATTCCTCTTTTCACCTCCTGTTTATGTGTCTGTCAAGATACTCCTCAAACACAGGTAGCATGCCTGCTTCCACCACCTCCATTGGCAGCGCTTTCCAGGCACCCACCATTTTCTGTGTGAAAACTTTTCCCTGCACTTCTCCCTCAAACTTTCCCCCCTCATCTTGAACTTCTTGTAGTTGACCTTTCCACCCTGGAAACAAATCCTCTGACTATCCACCCTATGTGTGCCTCTCATACTGTTGTAGACCAAGATCAGGTTGCCCCTCAACTTCTTTCTTTCCAGTGAAAACAATCCAAATTTATGCAATCCCTCCTCACAACTAATACCCTCCAGACCAGGCCACATCCTGGTAAACCTTCTCTGCATCCGTTCCAAAGCATCTGCATCCTTCTGGTAGTGTGGCAACCAGAACTGCATGCAATAAAATATATTCCTGATTTCCTTTGTCTGTCTTTTTACCCAACCTTGCTTCTGAGGATTGGCAATGAGACTCGATTGGATTGGTCCATGTTTATGGGCTCAGCACTGCTGTGGCTGGGACACTCTCCCATTCTTGCCACGTACCAACAGGCATATTGGAGAGGTTTACAAACTAATAACCAATCTATTTGTTCCAAGTTATGAATGCACCTTCCATAGCTATGAAGTGGGACTCAAACCCAAATCATTGACATTCTTTGGATTCTGTCCAAATTTGTTTGTGGTCCTCAATCGTGCCCTTTGTCCATGCACCACAATATGTCAGTTGGTCAGATAGATTAGTTCTATTTCAAGTACATTAGTCCACAACACGTCATCCTGTCTTGGAAATGCCACCAATCAGAGATCTCTTTGACATTCTTAACCTTTTGCAATTGGTGGCCAACTTCAAGAGATGCTGTGGACAATGCGAATCAGAGGACAGCTTTGTGAATAGAATTGCAAATGTGCAGTGATCCCAACCATCTGTCAGAAACAATCACTTTACTGTATTATTAACACCAATGTATACAACTCTAATGTCCTGGCTTTCTTTACTCCATACTGCTCAAATCATGAAGACTCATGTCTTCAGTATCATCTGTTTATAGCATTCAAGGTGCAATAAAGTAATTGAACAGATCCAGATGTACTTATGGCATTCAGGTAAACAAAAGAGATCAAATACATCAGCATATATATTGATAAATGCTATCTAGATTTGTTTGCAGCCCGTGAGGTTTTTTATTTTTACAGGGAAGTCAAAGGTAAATTCAGATTGACTCAAACCCTCATCATTCAATGCCTGATTAAAGATTTACCAAAAGGCAATCACTAGTCATTCGACTGTGGAGGCTGGTAGGATGGAAGATGAGGACAATGAAATAAAGAACAGGACAGTGAGGAAAGTGAGAAATGCATTTACGAAGGTACATGTTGACACCCTCATGTTTCCATGATGTAAACTGGCTACGTTTCCATTTCTTTACCACAGATTTAAAAATAACACACCAGGTTATAGTCTAACAGGTTTAATTGGAAGCATTAGCTTTTGGAGCCGCTGCTCCTTCATCAGGTGGTTGTGGAGTACACAATTGTAAGACACAGAATTTATAGCAAATGTTTACAGTGTGATGTAACTGAAATTATACATTGAAAAATACCTTGATTGTTTGTGAAGTCTCTCATCTGTTAGAATGACCATGATAGTTTCACTTCTTTCATACGTAAATCACAAAACCTTTTTAAAAAGTTACATTCTCAGGTTAACTGTACCAATTGTTACAGTATGAAGAAACCCTGGGTGGAATTATATGGAATTTGCTGCACAGAGAGAGGTCTCTGGTTTCACCTGAGCCTCCTGCCTTCTGAACGCACAACTTAACCTCCTATTCCTCACATGCATGTGTAACTTTCCAATAAATGTACTGATACTATTCACTTCACTCATAGTAGTTGGTTGCAAGTTCTTGCAGGCTGAGCTGAGGCTCCAGTTCAGCGGCTAGGCCCAAGGGTGCTTGATGGTGGAGGGGGTGAGTTTGGTCCCAGACGGTGGCTGCATTGGGGAAGGCAAGGTAGTGCTGGAGAGTGGTGACCCTTTGTTCCAGTGGCGGTGGCACAGTGTAGCACAGTAACAGTAATGTCATTGGTTTAGCTGCAGGGACTCAAGACACCAAGGTGGAGGAAACCCAAATCCAGGCCCATATCTGAGTTAGAAGTGGGAGCTGTTCCAAAAGCCATCTAATTTTATTGAGATAAGACTGCAAGATGGACTTAATGTTTTATCCCTTTGGCTTTATATCCTATGTTTTGGTTTATTTTCTGTATTTTAAGATGGTGCCAGAGAGTGTTGGTATTAAACACCACTTTTCACTGTATTTGTTATAAACACACATGATGATAAATAAATCAAATCAAAACAAAGGCCTTCTTCTACATTTCCTGTTGGACGTGCTGGTGGCCACCTGAAAATTGTGGCCTGTAGTTTTGGACACTCCAACAAGAGGAAGCATTGTCTCTGCACCTATTAATCAATTAAACCCATTTTTAATTGAACAATCATTGTTCGGATTTTCTCTTTTGTGGAGAAAAAAGTCCCAAACGCTTGAGCTTTTCTGATACTTACAACCTCTCAGTTCCGGTATCAATCTAGCTGAATATTTTTACAACATTTTCACTCACCTCCCTATACTCTTTACACCAGAATTTAAGAATATTTTTAAACAAAAGCATTCTAGAAATGGTGGTTCTGAAGAATGGGTTCTGAAGAGGATTCACACCAGACTAATGCCATTTACACCACCATAGTCAGACAAATCTCAGATGACGACAAATCGGACTATAGACGGGAGGTGGAAGACCTGGAAAATGGTGTACTGAGAACAACCGAGCTCTCAATGCCGGCAAACCAAGGAATTCATTATTGACAAATTGGAGGTGTGATGGACAGCGAAGAGGGTTACCTCAGATTACAATGGGATCTTGATCAGATGGGCCAATGGGCTGAGAAGTATCAGATGGAATTTAATTTGGATAAATGCAAAGTGCTGCATTTTGGGTAAACAAATCTTAGCAGGACTTATACACTTAATGGTAAGGTCCTAGGGAGTATGGCTGAACAAAAAGACCTTGGAGTGCAGGTTCATAGCTCCTTGAAAGTGGAGTCGCAGGTAGATAGGATAGTGAAGAAGGCGTTTGGTCAGAGTATTGAGTACAGGAGTTGAGAGGTCATGTTGCAGCTGTACAAGACATTGGTTAGGCCACTTTTGGAATATTGCATGCAATTCTGGTCTCCTTCCTATTGGAAAGGTGTTGTGAAACTTGAAAGGGTTCAGAAAAGATTTACAAGGATGTTGCCAGGGTTGGAGGACTTGAGCTGTAGGGAGATGCTGAACAGTCTGGGGCTGTTTTCCCTGGAGCGTCAAGAGGCTGACGTTTATAGAAGTTTATAAAATCATGAGGGGCATGGATAGGATAAATAGACAAAGTCTTTTCTCTGGTGTGGGGGAGTCCAGAACTAGAGGGCATAGGTTTAGGGTGAGAGGGGAAAGATATAAAAGAGACCTAAGGGACAACTTTTTCACATAGAGGGTGGTACGTATATGGAATGAGTGCCAGAGGAAGTGGTGGAGGCTGGTACAACTGCAACATTTAAAAGGCTGGATGGGTATATGAATAGGGAGGGTTTGGAGGGATATGGACCGGGTGCTGAAATATGGGATTAGATTGGGTTGAGATATCTGGTCAACATCGACAGGTTGGACCATAGGGTCTTTTTCCATGCTGTACATCTCTATGACTCCATGACTCTATGACTTTAGGTGGGATGTTACTCATGCCCCCCTACACATTAAGAGCACAGAGGTGGAACGAATGGAGAATGTCAAGCTCTTGGGAGTGGTCATCAACAACAAGCTTTCTTGGATTCTTCGTGTGGACGCACTGGTTACAAAGGCCCAACAACGTCTCTTCTTCCTCAGGCAGCTGAGAAAATTTGGCATGATGGCGAATACCCTTGCCAACTTTCATAGGTGCGCCATCGAGAGCATTCTGTCTGGATGTATCACTACCTGGTATGGCAACTGTACCATTCAAGATCAGAGACGGTTACAGAGAGTGGTGAACTCAGCTCGGACAATCACAAAGGTCATCCTCTCATCTATAGAATCAATCTGTCGGGCCTGCTGTCAAGGAAAGGCCGCCAGCATTCTCAAAGATCCATCCACCCTGGCAATGTTTCTCTACAACCTCTACCATTGGGGAGAAGGTACAGAAGCCTGAACACACGCACCAGCCAGTTTTGAAACAGTTTCTACCCTACTGTTGTTAGAATACTGAATGGATTCACAAAGTCTTAGCATTTGCCTGTACCTTGTTTTTGCTTTGCCACTGTTATCTATTATTTAATTATCTATGCTATTTAACTATGTGATCTGCCTGTAATGCTCACAAGACAAAACTTTTCACTGTGCCTCAGTATACGTGACAATAAACTCAATTCAACATTACAGAATGCTGCTGCTAGACTTGCTGAGTTTCTCCAGCATTCTCTGTGTTTGTTTCTAGAAATAGGTTACACATGTGATACTATTGATGCAGGTTGTAAGTTTGCTCACTGAGCTGGAAGGTTTGTTTTCAGACGCTTTGTCACCATGGTAGGTAAGATCATCAGTGAGCCTCTGGTGAGGCGATGGTGCTATGTTCTGCTTTCCATTTATGTCTTGGTCCCTTCATGTGGGTAATATCATTTTTGGTTCTTTTTCTCAGAAGTTGGTAAATGGGGTTCAAATCAATGTGTTTATTGATGGAGTTCTGGCTTGAATGCCAGGCTTCTAGGAATTCCTGTGCGTGTCTCTGTTTAGCCTGTCCTAGGATGGATGTGTTGTCCCAGTCAAAGAACACAACAAACTGCAGCACCCAGGAACTACAAGCAGCAAAAGAAAGATACCTATACAGTGGACCCAATAAATACAGTCTGCTAAACAACAAACAACCCAAGCAAGCTGACACAATGTGCTCAGAAACTCTAGCCACATTACCATACGTTAAAGACATCTCTGAAATGACTACCAGACTACTCTGACCCCTTAGCATCATAGTAGCCCACAAACCCACCAACACACTTAAACAGCGGCCGATGAACCTAAAGGTCCCTATACAAGCAACCAGCAAAATGAATGTCATTTACAAAATACCCTGCAAAGTTTAACAAACACTACATCGGACAGACAGGCAGTAAACTAGTCACCAGAATACATGAACACCAACTAGCCACCAAAAGACATAACCAATATCACTAGTATGCTTGCATACGGATGATGAAGGACACCACTTTGACTGGGACAACACATCCATCCTAGGACAGGCTAAACAGAGACACACATGGGAATTCCTAGAGGCCTGGCATTCAAACTGGAACACCATCAATAAACTCATCAATTTGGACCTCATTACCAACCTCTGAGAAAAAGAACCAGAAGTGATATCATCCACCTTAAGAGACCAAGACACACAAATAGAAAGCAGGACATAACTCCAGTGCTTCACTGGAGGCTCACTGATGATGTTACCCAGCATGGTGACGAAATGTCTGAAAACAAATCTACCAGCTCAGTGAACAAACTTACAACTCGAATCTCAGCCTGAGCTGCAAATCTTCTCAAAATAAAATCACTGTTGATGCATCTTTGGCTCAGGACCATTTACTGGCAAATCTTTGCGAGAAATATTCTGTAATTGCAGTTGACGTAACACAAATGAATAAGCAGAGGGAACATTGAACAGAGCAATGAGAAATGTCTGAGGTATTTTCAGAGTAAGTAAAATAAATCAAAATAATGTATGTGAGGTAATGACTTCAGTCGAGGTTGCTTTCCTCAGGTGGCTGAATGCAATCCTAAAAAGTGTAACATAATGAAAGAAACTAAGGCTGAAACCCTGTCTCTGGTGATTGCATAATCCATGAGTTGAAGATTGAAATCTGGAAATATTAGATGTACAGAAATGGCAAAATCTTCATGCAATGAAGAGCACAAAATGGGAAGCAATAATATTTTGATAACACAGTCAAGTCATTCCCACTGTCTGGAATTTCCCAGGAATGTGCCAAGTTCTGACATCCCCCTCACATTTTCTCACGGCCCCTTCCTATTTGTCTTAGTAGAGGTGGGAGTTGTGCTCTTCCAACCAGCTGCATCAATGAATTTACTGGTGTTCTGTAGTAAATGGGGAGGGGTTAAGAGTGTGGGAGAGGGGAAGAACAGAGGAAGCTACAAATCATGGATGTATATTCAGAGATCTGGTGTTAGTGAAGCTGTAAACTTTCACCTGACAGAGACACAATAACACTGCTGGAATTTTGAAAGTCTCTCCAGGCAGCTATGAAAGTGACCTCATTCCAACTTCCTCTTCCCCGAGCTTGAATCAAGACCATTTGAAGAATGGGCCAGTGAGGAGCTGATACAAGCATGTGTCTTCATGCAAGGTGTTTGGGGGAGGTAGTAATGGAATGGTAATGTCACTGGATTAGTAGTCCAGAAACCCAGTCTATTCTAATGTTCTGGGGACAGGAGTTTAAATCCCACCATGGCATCTGATGAGACTTGAGTTCAATAAGAATCTGGATTTGAAAAGCTAGTCTAATGGCACCAATGTAAACACCGTCAATTATTGTTAAAAATCCATCTGATTCAGTAATACTCTTCAGAAAAGGAGATTTCCCATCGTTACCTGGTCTGATGTAAGAGGCAAATTTTTTAGATGGTGGTTCACGTATGAAATAAACTTCCTGAGCAAGTGGTGGATGCAGGTACATTTACATTTAAAACACATTTGGATAGATACATGAATAGGAAAGGTTTGGAGGGATATGGGCCAGGAGCAGGCAGGTGGGACTAGTTTAGTTTGGGATTAAGTTCAGCGTGGACTTTTTGGACTGTGCTTTATGACTCAATGACTCCAGATCCACATCATTGAGGGTGATTCTCAGCTGCCCTTTGGGCAATTAGTGATGGGCAATAAATGTCAACAATGCCCATATCTCATGAACAAATAAACTAAAATCCCTTATTCTCCCCTGTGTATAATCTTTTAAGATTTTTTTAGTCAGCTGCACTTGCTACTTAGCCATTTGTCCTCCACTCAAATTGAAAATAAGAAATAAGGACCTTTCACAATCTTATGACGACTCCATGCATGTCAGAGCTGGAAATGTGTTGCTGGAAAAGCGCAGCAGGTCAGGCAGCATCCAGGGAACAGGAGGATCGACGTTTTGGGCATAAGCCCTTCTTCAGGCTTATGCCCGAAACGTCGATTCTCCTGTTCCCTGGATGCTGCCTGACCTGCTGCGCTTTTCCAGCAACACATTTCCAGCTCTGATCTCCAGCATCTGCAGACCTCACTTTCTCCCCATGCATGTCAGAGCAAAGTTGATAGATCTGGAAACAAAAGCAAAATATTGGTCATCTGTACTGCACTGTATTGTAATGTTCTATGTTCTATAGTTTTCATGTCCAGTTTTCTCATCATCCACCTTGTTTGGCAAGTTTAGTAAGATGTAAAGATTTGTATTCATGAGTCAATTTGGCCATCAGCAAAGCATTTAACAAGCAATAATCCCATTTTAACTGGTATCTTGTGCTGCCTCGTGTGACATTCACCCTTCCAATTACCTAAGGCATGACAGATGGAGCAAGATACTCCCAGCATTGAGGTAGGCCTCACTGGACTGCTTGTCACATTCTGCCACAAATCTCACCATAACCCATGTCATTCAGACCCCTAGTAGATTCTGCCCAAACTTTCAGTTTGTTAATCTTTCATCATAAATTTGGGAACATGTTTTTAAGCTAGAGAATAAGGGGCAGAGAACATTGGTGGGGAAGGGGAGAAATGAAACAGGAAGTCCACAATAGAAGGGACATCAGAGAGGATGAGAAGGCTGATGGTGCAAGACAAAGTGAGGCTGGTATTGGAACAAATAAATTAACAAATGTTGGTCCAAAATGGCACCCACAATTATAAAATAAAATCGGAAAATGCTGCAATGTTCAGCAAGTCAAACAGTGTCAGGCAGGGAAACAGAGTTAATATTTCAGGTCTGTGACCTACTCATCAAAAATAGGAAAAGGTAGAACAGCAACAGGTTTTGAGGAAGAAAATGGGTACAGGGTGGGAAGGAGAATATAATGAAAGGCCTGTGACAGGATAAAGGACAACTGAGCACCGACTCAATATGGTCATAACCAGTATGTTCTGTTTGCCTGGCTTAAGTAATGAAATTACATCTGAGCATATTCTTAACCAGAGAACCATTTTCCAAGATATTATGTTGAAAGCTTTGTCTCCACCTAATCGTGTTGTGTGGGTGATTGCCCAGATGGGGGTTTTGGTTAGCTCAATTGGCTGGATAGCAGGTTTGCACTGCAGAGTGATGCCAATAGCATGAGTTCATTTGCAGCACTGGCTGAGGTTACCGTGAAGGCCTCATCTTCTCAACACCACCGCCCCCCCCTCGTTGCCTGAGGCATGGTGAACCTCAGGTTGAGCCACCATCAGCCATCTCTCTCTCTCTGTCTCTTTAATGAGAGACCAGCCCAATGGTCTGGCAGGAGTATGGTGAATTTACCTTTATATTCTGCCCAGATGCTTTGCTAATTTGGTCGGAGATGTTCTTTATTTATAATGCTGTGTTTACTGTGTACGTTACTGGCTCATGGTAGAGCTGTATGATTTACACAGCACACTGCTGTTCAGCAAAATATACACTCCATTGACGGAGGACTGCTAACCAGCAAGGCAAGTTGCTTTGATGGCTTGACTGCACAAAAGTGGTACATTAACGTGAGAAAGGAATGTTGTGAGCATTCCAGTTGGTGATGAGTGATCAAGTGCAAAGAGAGCAAGCAAGCAGCCCAGCTATGCAGCCTGGTCCAATCCTTGAGCTGCAGTCCTGCTGCAGTCTTCCAATGCTAGTTGCCAGTGTAACCTGCAATGCAACACTGTGCTTCTCCAGTACACGGCCGGTGTAACAGAAAGGTGCCATAATGGTTGAGATGCCAATGGCTATGGATGAGGAGTGCATGTGGTTGGTGCTCTTGGTTCACTTTGGTTGTATGCAATATGGAGGTCATTCAGAGAAGAATTTATCAGCTCCCCTCTTTCGAGGGGAGGGTTAGATAGGGTGGACAGTGAGAGCCTTTTTCTTCAGATGGTGATGGCTAGGACGAGGGGACATAGCTTTTAATTGAGGGGTGATAGATATAGGACAGATGGCAGAGGTAGTTTCTTTACTCAGAGAGTAGTAGGGGCGTGGAATGCACTGCCTGCAACAGTAGGAGACTCGCCGACTTTCAGGGCATTTAAATGGTCACTGGATAAACATGTGGATGAAAATGGAATAGTGTAGGATCGATGGGTATCAGATTGGTTTCACAGATCGGCACAACATTGAGGATTCGAAGGGCCTGTACTGCGCTGTATTGTAATGTTCTATGTTCTATAGTTTTCATGTCCAGTTTTCTCATCATCCACCTTGTTTGACAAGTTTAGTAAGATGTAAAGATTTGTATTCATGAGTCAATTTGGCCATCAGCAAAGCATTTAACAAGCAATAATCCCATTTTAACTGGTATCTTGTGCTGCCTCGGTGACATTCACCCTTCCAATTACCTAAGGCATGACAGATGGAGCAAGATACTCCCAGCATTGAGGTAGGCCTCACTGGACTGCTTGTCACATTCTGCCACAAATCTCACCATAACCCATGTCATTCAGACCCCTAGTAGATTCTGCCCAAACTTTCAGTTTGTTAAACTTTCATCATAAATTTGGGAACATGTTTTAAGCTAGAGAACAAGGGGCAGAGAACATTGGTGGGGAAGGGGAGAAATGAAACAGGAAGTCCATAATAGAAGGGACATCAGAGAGGATGAGAAGGCTGATGGTGCAAGACAAAGTGAGGCTGGTATTGGAACAAATAAATTAACAAATGTTGGTCCAAAATGGCACCCACCATTATTACCAGCATTGGCCGTTCAAAAAATAGGAGCGGTGGTTAAGGTCGGAAATGGTTGAACTCTGTATTAAGACCAGAAGGCTATAGAGTGCTCGGTTGAAAGATGAGACATTGTTCCTTTAGTAACCTGCTAAGGTACTATCAATTATCAGGTCACTTTTTGATGGCAAGTAATGTGTATTGCCCTTTCACTGACACTTAGTAATCTCCTGAAACACACTCTGGAGATAGTTTAAAAAAAACACCACGTCTCGCCTCTCATACAGCAAACCATGATTACATGCCTGATCTTTGAGATGATAGTGCTACATGGTATACCACTGAGAAATGACAGTTTTGGATTTGAACTGTCACCTTATATATGTATAAAAAAGAGGCTATGGAGGTTGTAATGAAAGATTCTTAAGATCTGAAAATCCTTTTAAAGAGTTTAGTCCTAATGCGAATTATAATGACTGTTCTGAAGGACAAGATAAACGATATTTTAACCTAAAAATAGAATTTAAAGAAACAGTTAATAATTATGCATGATTAATTAAAATTATCAAATTTTAAAAAGTCTGTAATTCCTAGAACAATTAATTTATTGGGTCAGAATTAATGAATTTGCCATTTAATTTTCCCATTCCAAGGGTCTCTATTCAAGGGAAAGGGCACAAAGTACTTAACACAAGGGTTGGAAATAGAGGGAACTATTTTCATTGGTGAGAGACACAAAGGGAGACAGATATGAAATTCGAGTGAAGCTTTTCAGAGATGATGTCAGGAAGCACTTGTTCATGGTAAGAGTAGTTGGAAGCTGAAACTCTCTCCCTCAAAGAGCTCTTGATACTAGGAATCAATTGAAAATTTCAAATCTGTGATTGGTAAGGGTTTTCTTTGGTAACAGTATTATAGTTGCAGAACAAAAATGGATCCGTGAACTCAGCATACCGTTAAGTCATGTCCCAGTAGAATAGTAGCAGCAGGCAGAATGGCCTGTTCCTATTCTTTAGGTTGCAAATATCACCTCTACTGCCAACAACTCCATTTGTATATTGCTTTTAAGGAAATAAAACACCTCAAGGCACTTCATTGGAGCAATTGTGAATCAAAATCTGACACCAAGCCACATAAATGGATATTAGGGCATCTAGAGGGAGTGTATAAAAGAGGAAAGCGATTTGAATTAAAAGTCATGGGTAATGTATAATGGATAGCAGGTTATGCAACGGAAAGATGCAAATGATGCCTGTTAATAAGAAGCTACAATTATGTCTAAAATAGCGATTGTGTTTGTGCTGTCAGCAGAACTGTGAATGTGTGGGCCGGAAAACTTTGCACAGCACTAATACACAGCTTTTAATTATACGGATTAACTGTCCTTGGTTTGTTACGACTATGTCTAAAGATTTCAGAGGAGGTTGTTTATGCCTGTTAATTATACTTAATGTTGTTGAATTCTTTCTCAGGCAAGTTGTATTGAATGCCGAGAGGTTTACTGTGTTGACAGAAGTTTATATTAAAAAGGAATTCACTTTCTACTGTTCTGTTATAATTCTGAATAACTTGGTCTGTGTATGTATCTTCTGAGATCAAACCTTTATAAAGAAAATCAGAAGAAGGCACAAGTGTGTATTTGCACAAAGCATGGATTACATTATAGAAACTGCATAGGGTATTTAATTTTAGACTTGTGTGCACGTGCAAATGGAAAGGAAGAAAGAAAGGTTTGTATTATAAGAGCGTTTTTCACAACCGCAACACCTCATGGTCTCTGAAGTACCTTTGAACACAAAGTAGGAACCAATTTGTGCACAGCTAGAGCTCACAAACAGCATTGCAATACTGACTAAAGAATCTGTCTTGGTGATACTGCCTGAGGCATAACTGTTGAGCACAGCACAGGAGTAGAACCTTTGTGCTATAACCGCAGCACATGTAGCTTGCCTCCATCAAACTATGTATTCTCATTCTAGCTGAGCCTACCTACATTTTCTTACCCTCCAGCTCACTGGCTTGGTGACAATGCCTGCTGCCTCTTCTTTTAATGGAGATTTCCTTCCCTCTGAATGAATACACCTCCTTTTTCTTTCCTATTTCCTGCTGCAATGTTGGTAGCTTAATGGTGAATGGTGCTTGCTGATGTGGCCAAAGCTTTCATGGGTTCCTGGTTCTCTTGGAATGGGATCTTTTGTCTCCATACAGTCTTCAGAAAAAAAACATTCGTAGTGATCGTAACGAGGTCACCCAGGTTAACAGCACCAATCAGGAAGCCTGGGCTGACAAATATAAACAAGAGACTCACCCCTGCACACACACACCATGGGTGCTGGGGATAAAATAAGCACTACCGCACTTAGGTGGTAGTGTGGGGGTTAAAAAAGAAAAAAAATATAAAAAAAGAAAAGAAAAAAAAAGAAAAAATATAAACAGGAGAGTCAGAGGTTCTGCTCACTCTGAGAGCTGGCTCTGAGGAAGCTGGCTGTGTAAATAAAGGGTGACTTGGTGAAAGGATACCAGCCTCCTAGGAGTTATTTCACTATTTATGAGCATTCACAAACTGTGAATATTGGACAATCTCTGACGTAAAATCTTAAACCAGTTGATTGGAAGTTGTGGTGTTGATAATCAGCAATTTCACCATTAACTTTTAGTGTTGCCAGACCTGAGAGCAGATCTGATCAAATCTATGTCACCAACAATCTCATGATCTTCAATAAGCTTATTTCAGTATCTATATTCCAACCTTTGCGTCATTCTGCTGCTGCCTATTGCATAGCTTCCAATAGGTTACAAACAAGAAAGGGGGCAATGAAGGAAATTTGGCCCTTTCCAGTTAGCCTATTCCGTCTCTCCACTTTTTCCTTTTTCTGTGAAGACTTCACTTGGCTTGTCTCCACTCTCTTCAGTGAATTCATTTCATAAATTGCCAGAGGATAAAGGCCAAGAATTGAAAGTAAATGAAATCCTACGTTACAGCCGCAAATTGCAGTTTAACAGTAATGGGCATCTAATGTGCTATCTTTGACATAAGGCTCCTGGGCTCTCTTTGGTCATTTTCTTATCAAACAGAATTTGACATGGATTCATTTAAGAGATGTTAGAATGGGTAATAAGATTTGAAAGAGTATCTCAAGGAAGGACAGAGAGATGACAGGGTTAGGGAGGGAATCACCAGAGCTTGGAAGCCAAGGCAGTTGAAGGCACAGGCACCAATGGTGGACTGAAGACGCACTAAAGCATGTCATTGGAAAAGCGAAGAAGGGCTTATGCCCGAAACGTCGATTCTCCTGCTCCTCGGATGCTGCCTGGCCTGCTGTGTTTTTCCAGCACCACACTTTTCAACTCTGGTCTCCAGCATCTGCAGTCCTCACTTTCCCCCATTGGAAAAGTGCACTGACCTTGGAAGACCTAGCAGCCAGGTAGACAACAAAGATGGGGCATAGGCCATAGTCAGATTTGAAAACAAGAAGGAGGCATTGATGGTATGAGAACTATTGCAGGTCCATGTGTACAGAGTTGTTGAATGAATGGGACTTGGCGTGAAGGAGGATAAGAGCTCTTCATTGGCTGTAAGTATTTCAGGATGTGGAAAGTTCCATATCAATACATGTTCTTTCTTTCAAATCTTTCTTTTCTATGAACCCAGATCAATACTTAAGTGTGAACTGCCCTTATTAAATGATTCCTTGGACACCTGATACGTTTCTGAAGCTATTGCTTCAGAGCCAAGACAAACACAAATGTGGAGAGTAGGAAGCTTGGAGTGATGTGGCAGCCTATTTAATAAAAGGGATTGCATCCAAACCATCAGAGCCTAAGGAACAAATAGTCTCATTCTTCCCGACCATTTGACACCCGGAAAAGCAGTAAATAGCAGGTTCTTTTAGGTTATTTGCATCTTTCAGAACATTTAAAATACACTGTGTGTAACTTGATTACTGCAAACCAAACACAGCCGTGTGTTTTCTCTACTTTTTTAGCCTTGCGGCTAGTTGTTTAACTAATAAACCATTGACCTCTGGCAGGGATAGCCTCTGGGTTCTTTTTTTTTCATAAAATAAGTGGGATCCTGATGTTTTAAAGGAAATAAAATAACATGTCTGATAGCAATGGCCCCTTAGCAAACAAATAATCTGTGAAGCCTAGATCTAAGGGAATACCTTCTTTAACGTGTAGCTTCCAGCTTTGTGACCTTATCATTACCTGAAGGACATATACAGGCGCCTTGGCTTTCTGTATCAATGCAGTGCAGGCTATTTATTGTGTTTCTGGGTGGGAGCTTGGTGAACAGCACAAGTGAAATGGATTAAAAAGTGGGAACTTCTCAATTTATGTCCTTACATAACCCCACCCAGACCACCACGGCTCCTGCATGTGTAAACTAGAAAGCTACTTTTAAATGCTTTTGACCAGGGAGGGATGAACACAAGTTGCCTTCTAAACTCAGGCCTGGCAGCTCGCAGAAAAAGAAAACTAGTGGACTGCACTTTCCCCGCTGTCTGCCATGGAAATCCCGATTTCACTCCGCGCAGTTAAAAGCAGAGCTTGCTGGTCAGACATCAGAGACTTTTCTTGTGAAAAAATGTGAAAATTGATGAGGAAATATTCAGCTGTAATAGCTTGGGTTCTGACACTGCTTAACTGCATCAGACCCCAGAGAGCCTCGGATGAAACTATAAAGGAATATGCAGCATTTTTGTCGTTTGAAATACAATACTTATGAAACGCAACAGCCAAAATACATGAATTCTGTGAGGACTAAAGGAACTGTACACTGTGTGTTCTCCCCCTCTTCAGATTCCGTGACCTGGTACATACCAGACAAGAGTTGGCACACAGCACTGGCGTCTTTCCCCTGTGACCAATGATTGGGAAACACTCCTGGTAATTCAGCTCCCTTCCTGTGGGAAAATTTCTTGCCTCCACTGACTATTTCTACCAGAAGAAATGTATCATCACAAGCAAGCCTTGAACGAAAGGGGCAATTTTACTCTGAGTAGCAATTGTTTCTCTGATGCTTAACTTTATTTTTCTTTATGAAGCAACAAACCTGCCTCTCTTTCTCTCCCTCCCTCACCATTGAGGTTTTAGAAATTGTTCCAATTGCCACTTTCTTCTTGGTCTGGGCATACGAAGGGATCAATCCCGGATTCTATGATTCCAAGCAAATGAGTGGATTCCCATTGGACCTTGGCCAATTCAGAGCTGAGCAAATCATCTAAAATAGATACTTCCTTCTGCAGTTTCTGAAGGAAATTGACTCTGTTACACTCGAGGCTCAAGTGACCAGTGCCTGAACCCACAAGGCCAAAACAAAACTCTTCTGTGGAAGAGTTTGGACTTTTGGACTCAGTTTCTGCTCCGCCTCATTTGAAGGATTAGCTAGAATCTTCTGCCTTGTCTGCGGGTGGCTCTGATTCTCAGTGTCCTTTCCCTGAAAGCTCACTTTGTGGATTCTGATCTTTCAGTTGAAAATTTGTTGATTCAGGCTTTTTTGACAGAACCTGATTTGTTTTCCTGCCAATGGGCCAGAATGTGCTATGGCTGAAGAACCAATGCCTCTGCCCTTTTGTTAGCCTTGCCCTTGTCCCATGGGCTTGGGCACTGGGCATTGTCAGTGGGTGAAGGAGATGGCTTGTGACTTTGGCAAGGCATCAACCAAATGGCATCAAATTCTGTTCTCCCAAACCCATCAGATTCAACAGTCATTAATGAGCTGCATAGGATCTGAACCAAGAGCTGCCTGAATTGTAAATTCAATATCAAAACACGTACTGAAAGTTAAATAAAGAGAGGGAGGGAAAACTTGGATGAAAAGAGAAAGGGGATTTTGTTGTAGTTGCATTCATCAAACAGTAGGAGACCATTCCATTGCACACTCTATATGTTCCTTATAGATGCTGGACAGGCTTTGGGAGTCAGGAGGTGAGTTATTCACCACAGAATTTCCTGCCTCTGACAAGCCCTTATATCCATAGTGTTCATATGGTAGTCCAGTTCAGTTTCTAGGATGCTAACCCCTAGGATGTTGATATCTTGGGGAATTCAGCAATGGCAATGCCAATGCAAGTCAAGGCGAGATGGCTGGATTGCAAAGAGAAGTGGTACTGCAGTGGCCATGGCTAGTAATCCAGAGATCCAGGTTAATACTCTGTGAACCTGGGATTAAATCCCACCAGAAGAACTGGCAGAATTTGAATTCACTAAAAACTGGAATTGAAAACTGGTCTCAGTACTGGTGGACATGAAACTATCAATTATCACAAAAACACACCTGAGTTACTATTGTTCCTTCAGGGAAGGAAACCTGCTGACCTTACCTTACAGACCCACAGCAATCTGGTTGACCCTTAACTGCCCTAAATGGCTCTGGCAAACCACTCAGTTCAGGGGCAATTAGCAATGAGTAACAAATGCTGACATGGCCAGCAAAGCTCACAGCTCATCAACAATTAAATAAAACAGTCTCAGAATAAGAGGTAGGCTATTTTGGATTAAGATGTGGTGAAATTTCTCCGTCGAGAGAGTGATGAACTTCTGAAATTTTCTGCCCCAGTTGACTGTGGAGGCCCAGTCATTCAATATATTAAGGAAAGAAGTTGATACATCTCTAAATATCAAAAACATCAAGTGACATGGTGATGGTATGAGACAATAGCATCAAAGTAGAAGTTTAGTTGAATAGTGGTGTAGGACTGAGATGTAGAATCATCTACTCCTGCTGCTAAGATCTTTTACCACTTATGATCTTCGTTAGAGAGAAGGTCAATGATTAAGCAGCTCAAGAGGGTTTTGCCTAAGGCATTACACTGAGGAACACTTGCAGTGTTATGTCTTTTACCTGTTGTAGCTGTAACTACATCTACCACTTCCTCTGGCAGTTTATTCCACATATGACCCACCCTCTGTCTGAAAAGGTTGCCCCTCGTGTCTCTTATAAATATTTCTCCTCTCACCTTAAATATATGCCCTGTAATTTTGAACTCCCCTATACCAGGGAAAAGACCTTTACTATTCACCTTATCAATGCCCCTCAAGATTTTATAAACCTGTACAAGGTCAGCCTTCAATCTCCTCTGATCCAATCACAAAAGACCTAGCCTATCCAGCCTCTCCTTATAACTCAAACCCTCCAGTTTCAGCACCATTCCTAAAAATATTTTTTGAACCTTCTCCAGTTTAATAATTTCCTTCCTATAGCAGGGTGACCAGAACCATACACTGTACACTAGAAGTGGCCTCACCAACATCCTGTACAACCTCAACGCAACATCCCAATGAGTAATACACAATGGTCTGAGTAATGAAGTCAAGCGTGCTAAATGCTTTCTTAACCACCCTGTCTACCTGTGATGCAACTTTCAAAGAACTATGTACCTGAACCCCTAAGTCTCTTTGTTCAACAACACTACCCAGGACCCTACCATTACTTGTATAAGTGCTGCCCTTGTTCGTCTTACCAAAATGCAATTTCTCACATTTATCCAAATGAAATGCTGCTTGCCACTCCTCAGCCCATTGGCTCAATTGATCAAGATTCCTTTGTAATCTTACATAATCTTTTTCACTATTGATTATCCCACCAATTTTGGTGTAATCTGCAAACTTACTAACCATGCCTCCTGTATTCTCATCCAAATTATTTACATAAATGACCAATAATAATGGATCCAGCATCGATCACTGGAACACCGCAGGTCACAAGCCTCCAGTCCAATAAATAATCCTCCATCACCAAACTCTATCTCTTACTATCGAGCAAATTTTGTATCCAATTTGCAAGCTCACCCCACGTGATCTAATTTTACTAACCAGTCTACCATGCAGAATCTGTCTAAGGCTTTACTCAAGTCCACGAAGACAATATCTGTTGCTCTGCCTCATCAATCGTTTTGGTCACATCCTCAAAAAACTCAATAAAGTTTGTGAGACATGGTTTCCCACACACAAAGCCACGCTGACTATCCCTAATCAGTCCTTGCTTATTCAAATGCTATCGCTTAAAATCCCTGAATGTGACTCCAAGTTTTCAAACCTTCAGAAATAGTAGGTTCAAAGAAGCAGTGAAAGTAGGGAATCATCTCATTTCATTGTCATATGTAATTTTTAAATTTAGACCATAAGACCATAAAGAAATGACAGCAGGAATAGGCTTTTCAGGCACTTGGGCCTGTTCTGCTGTTCAATAGGATCATGGCTGATCCGACATTCCTCACATCCACTTTCCTGCCTTTTTCGTATAACATTTGATTCCCTGTCTGATCAAAAATCTATCTCAATCTCAAATATACAGACTCTGCCCCCCTCAGCTGTCTGTGGCAAGGAGTTCCAAAGTCTCACAACCCCTGAGAAGAAATTCCTGCTCATCTCAATCTTAAATTGCTGCCCCTTTTTCAGAGACAATACCCTCTGGTCTTAGATTCTCTTATGAGGGAAAACATCTTCTCAACATTTTTCTTGTGAAGCCCCTTGAGGATCCCCTATGTTTAAATGAGATGACCTCTCATCTTTCTAAACTCCGGTCAGTAGAGCCCTAACCTGTTTAGCCTTTGCTTAGAAGACCATCCCTCTATATTGGGGATCATCCCAGACAACCTTCTCTGAACCCGCCTCCAATGCTCAGACCAATGGATCATTTCCCCTGATTCCCATTGAGTCCATATGTGCTAGGTCTTCTTGATGCCACACTCACTGAAATGCTGTCTTGGTGTCAGGTGTAGTCACTCCGACCTCATCTACAGAGTTCAGTTGTTTTGTACCAGTCTGCAATGAGGTGAGGAGCTGAGTGGCCCTGGTTAAATCCAAACTAAGCGTCAGTGGGCAGGTTATAGCTGATTAACTGCTGTTTGATAGTACTGTTGATGTCACCTTCCACCATTTTGTTGATGAGTAACAGTAATTGGCTGGGTTGGATTTTGGCAATTTTCCACATTGTTGGGTAGGTTGCTAATGCTGTAGCTGTTTTTCAAACAGCTAGGGGCACAGCTAGTTCTGGACCATATGTTTTCAGATCTATTGGTGGAGTGATGTGTGGGTACATGGAGGTATACAATGCCTTTGGCTGTTCCTTGATTTTGTTTAGATCACTTACAGTGTGGAAGCAGGCCCTTCGGCCCAACAAGTCCACACCGACCCTCCGAAGAGCAGCCCACCCAGACCCATTCCCCTACATTTACCCCTTCACCTAACGCTTTAGGCAATTTAGCAGCGCCAATTCACTTGACCTGCACATTTTTGGACTGTGGGAGGAAACCGGAGCATCCGGAGGAAACCCACGCAGACACGGGGAGAATGTGCAAACTCCACACAGACAGTTGCCTGAGGCGGGAATTGAACCTGGGTCTCTGGCGCTGTGAGGCAGCAGTGCTAACCACTGTGCCACCTTGCCGCCCCATTATCATTAGGAATGAAACAAATTGGCTGAAAACTGGCATCTACGATCGTGGAGATCTCCAGAGGAGGCTAAGATGGATCACCGACTTAGCATTTCTGGCTGAAGATGATTGCAAATCTTTTAGCTTTGTTTTTGTTTGCACTCTTGTGCTGGGAATAAGGGTAGAACCTTATCCTCAAGTGAGCTATATATGAGGTGATCACATTTCGGACCGGATGTGGTAGGACTCTGAGATTAGATCCAATCTGATTGCAGGATCACTTTGCCCCATTTCTCGCACAATAAGATTCGGATGAACACATGGATTTGAGAAGTTGATGGCCACTTGAGCCCTCGAGCCTGATCTGCTGTTCAGTTGGATCATGGCTGATCTAATCACTCTACACTCTCACATTACCTTTTGCTAATCGAATCTGCTTACTTCTGCCTTAAAAATATTCAAAGACTTTACTTCCATCTCCTTTTGAGGAAGGGAATTCCAAAGATTCATGACACTGTGAGAAAATGTGACCTTTCCTGATAGCCCCTGAACTGAGCGGCTGTGTTTATAATCATTGTAACTGCTTTCGCTGCTCATGCAGCCGCAATGCCTGTGATCTCATTGGCATCACACAGCAAGACTTTTGTCATGGCGTCCTCAACATATTGATATAAATATTATAAAATTATATTTTGGATATTGGATGCAGGTGCCTGCCAGATGGAGGCAATTTCATGTTATACAGATTCTCACTTTAAGTAACTTCAGTGTGGCAGGCCAGTACATCTGCAAATGGTTAGTTCTCCAATGTACCGGGGGCAGAATGGGGCAGATTGGGGGTTGGGCAGAATGGGGTAGATGGGAGAATGGGGTAGATTGGGGGAATGCAGTGGTGGGGCAGAATGGAGTGATATGAGGAAGGTGAGGGGAGTGAGGGGAAGGAACAACAGATGCACAGCAGTGACATCAGTAGCTCCAATATCCTGTCCCATGTGTGGTGTGGATACACAATGATGATGTCAGTGGTATCAATTTCCTGTTATATTGCAGGGGCAGGAGATGCAGTAGATCCGAAAACAGAAAGTGCCGGAAACTCTAAGGAGTCTGGGCAGCACCTGTGAAGAGAGAGACAGAAATATCGTCAGACATGGCTGGGTGTCACAATTGTCTGGTAACCCTAGTGTTAAAGGCCTTTCGAATTTCACTGTATTAAAGGCATGATAGAAACATGTTGTTGCCGTAATGTCATAAAGAAAAGTGAACCCCAGCATTAAAACAACCTTTACCAGTGAGGCGATTAATGGTTGCCCTGAACCAGGAAACCAGTTCTTCCCAGTATTTTAAGAACATTTCCCTTCTTCGATTATGCTGGGTTTTGGGCACAAACACCAGCAAAGTCTTTGTGGAAATGATGAAATGGAATGAAATTTCCAGCACTATTCCATTGTGTCTATGCACAAAGTTAAATTTAAACAATAATCACCGTAATCCTTCAGTCTGAGGCTATTGAGGTAAGTTGGGTGGTGATTATGCGTTGTTACTGCTTGCATTTTAAAGTATGGGTTTCAGTTCTGAAGGCTTGGCATAGTATTAACCCGTACACAGATTTCTCACACTGCTACAATATTTTAAACCTTAGAAAGAGTCTGCTTCCATTTAGTGATTCTAGTGTTTTAAGTCTCTTGAGCTGGATAAAGTGAAAGTTGACATTGTATCTCTTCAGAGCAGAGAGGTATGCTTGGTTTTATAAAGATTTGACAGGCTCACCTTGATATAGCATCTTTTATTACCCAGGATGCACCAAAGCACTTTGCAGCCAATGAAATGCTTCTTATGTGTAGTCACTCTTGTAATGCAGGAAATGTGAGCATTCAATTTCAAGATGGCGGCAGTGGAGTAGGCAGTGTTTGGGTTCTTATGCTCAGGCTTGTCCTCCTAGTCTGCATTTTACTTTTTTTCTTTTTCCTTCTACACCTTTTTTTTCCTCAAACTTACATGAAAACAGTGCTCTTTGGCAGGAGGTGGCTTTGATGGACTCTGGAGCGGCAGCAGTGTTTTTAGAGGCAGCGTAGCTACAGATTTGGACGGTCGGCCTTTGAAGTCTGGAGTGGGACTCTAGCTTCCACATGGGGTAGGGCCCTGAAGGCAACGTGGCGTGGGCTGGGAAGCCCGGAGTGGGAATCTGGCAGCAGTATGCTGTACCAGTGGAGAAGGGAAAGTTGGATTCTCTTGAAGTTATCTTTCTTTATTCTATTCTGTGAATGGTGCTTATGTGTGAGCAACAGTACACACTTCACTGCATTTTATATTGAATGCACATGACAATAAAGAATATTGCATAAAGGGTATTCCATTTCAATTTGTACACAGTAAGGTCCTACAAATAGCAATGCAATCATGGCAGATTGTCTGGTTATTTGCAAAAGTCAAATACTGTGTATCCTGGAAATGAGAAATTAAACCAGAAAATGGTTGGAACTACTCAGCAACTTGGATAGCATTAGTGGAGAGAAGGAAAGTTCACATTTTCAGACTGAAATGATTTGTTTATTTTTACATTGTTAGATGAGGGATAAATATTGACCAAGGGGTGCAGGGGATTATCACGATGCTCATCTTCAGGATTATCTCGATGGGATTTTTCTATATTCATCTAGGAGGGTGGAGGGACCACTTTTTAAAATCTGCAGAATGGCATCGCTGACAGTGCAGCATACCCTCAGTGCCGCACTGGAGTACCAGCCTTGATAATTGTGCTCAAATGCAGGAATGAGACTCAAATGCGTAGACACTGGGTTGAATTTTGCTGGCCCCATTGTGAAGCATTTGGAGGTTGGTGGGACAGGAGCGCCAAATGATTAGCAGGGTTGGGGGCAGCCATTCTAGGATGACTTCTAGATGCATTCTCGCAGTGAGAAATCTCCCAGAGACAGGCTGGGAATTAGATCAGCTGACCACAAAATGGAGAAAGTGAGGACTGCAGATGCTGGAGATCAGAGTCAAACACTGTGGTGCTGGAAAAGCACATCCGAAATGTTGACTCACCTGCTCCTTGGATGCTGCCTGACTAGCTGTGCTTTTCCAGCACCACACTTTTTGACTCTGACCACACCATGGAGCTGAACCAACAATTAGATGGTAAAGTCTACAGTAAGGAGCAATTTTATGGCTTCATTGGAATTTTGCCACCCAGCTCAATGGGGAAGTCACCTCCCAATTGAGACCCCATGTAGCAAATCAATGGCTTTGGTTACCACTTGGCAAAGTTGCTTGACTGGGGGAATCTGAAGGATTGTTCAGACACCCTCGGCCCCAACAAAGGTCAAAAGAAGCAAAGCCCAACAATACTGCTGCCTCCAGCATCTTGATTATCCCCCTACCTCGAAGAACCTCTGGTGAACCCCTAAATACCTACTCATCTTAACACTGGCATCCTTGCTGCTGCTACAAGGGATTGGCAGTGGCTGGCAATCCTGGATCATCAGGTTGGCTGGCAGCTCTTGGAATGAGGCGCTACATTTCCCGATCCTTATCTCAGTCTAAAGGAGGATACAGAGGAGATTTGTCAGAATGGTACCAGGGATGGAGCATTGTAAAAGGGAAGCGTGCCTGCTTCTGCTCAAATATTTCCTTAACTCAACACACTGAAATTCCTCTCCTAAAAGTAGCAGGCTTTAAGGAGAGGTTAAAGTAATTAAGATTAGCCAAATCGTTCAAAATTATCAAAGCTCTTGCTAGGGGAGACAATAAGGAACAATTTCCACTCCAGAAGGGATTGTTACTTGATGGCATAGACTCAGGGTCATTGGGAAAAGAAACCTGGGTGAGACGAAGAATATTTAGTTTACTCACAGAGATGTACCCTGATCTGGAGTGTACAGCCTGTGGGGGTGATGGAGGCCGATTGAGAAGTAAGTTCCTCATGAGAGTTGGATAAATACTTGCAGAGGAGTGACAGATAGGACTATAGTGAAAGAATGGGTAAGTTGGAAGACTCTTTCACAGCTACATTAACCAAACTGAATGGGTTAAAAAGCCTGCATCATATGATGTATGAATCTATCATTGCTGTCTACTTTTAATAATGAGGATCAGGAGATTGGATTCTTCTTGATCTTCCAGTCATCTGGGAAACAGCTGAGAAGAAACCTGGAAAGGGTAACTTGATGCAAGAACTTACACTGGATTAATTGACTGAAATATAAGCAGGTGGTTTATTCAAACCTAGAAGTCAGCTGAGGATTGTGAGCAATGGGGACAGATCACCTTTTGTTTTTGGGTCAGTGTGATAGGAAGGGGGGACTTGTTTGTCTTCAATGCCTGCAGTAATCAAGATACAGTTTAACACTGTCTTCACCTACATATACACACAGATTTAATTAGCTCAGTGTCGCCTTCATGAGATCTCTTGCCAGTTCTCTTCGTCATGTGATATTACATCATGATAATGTTTTTATACATTCTTAGGGGGAGGGCTAGGCCAGCATTTATTATCCATTCCTAACTGCCCAGAGAGCAGTTAATAATCAACCACATTGCTGTGGGTCTGGAGTCACATGGAGTCCAGACTAGGTAAGGATGGCAGTTTCCTTCCCGAAAGGACATTAGTGAACCAGATGGGTTTTCTGACAATTAACAAATAGCTTCATGGTCATCATTAGACTCTTAATTCCAGATTTTCATTGATTTCAAATTCTACCATCTGCCATGGGGGGGGGGAGGGGAATCGAACCTGAACTTCCAGATCATTAACTGAGTCTCCGGATTAACAGGCCAGCAATTATACCACTAGACATCTCCTGCCTTGGTTCTCTGGTCAAAAATATTAAGACTTTTCAATTTTTCTTTATAATACCTCGTGACATTTCCACCAACATGACATTGGCTGTTCTGTTGTCTTAACAACAATTCCTTTTTGTTGCTTCTCCTTCTCCTCACTAAAGAATTGAGAAATCTCTTGCAGAATGACAATAATCAAAGTTCCTAAATTGCTTCTCTCTGGACATCATCCCATTTTCTCAGTCTAACAAGATCATCTCTGATAATACGTGGTCTTAATTTCTGAGGCAATGATGGAAGCTGTTTCATAGTTTTCTCCCCATTAATAATTCTGCTGATGGTAGTCTGTCCTGCAATGGTAATGATTTATCATTCAACAGAACCTAACTGTCATTCTCCTTCATCTTTTGCTTGAGGTGAATTTGCTTTATGAAAGACTCCACATTCCCTGACAAATTTGGTAAATTGCTCCCTCACAAACTGGTCTGTTATCAGATACAGTTGCATCAGGAATTCTGTGAGTTAAAAAAATTCTTTTCAATATTTTTATACCATCTCTGCTGTAAGACTGTACAAGTGACTGATCTCAATTCATCTTAAGTAATAGTCAATAATAAAGAACATATATATTTTTGTTAAATCCAAGCTAGTCGGTTTCTAGCCCTTCGCAAGATCTTGACAGAAATGTTGACAGTAATAAATGTTCTCTCTGTTCCCACAGCTGATTTGCCAACTTTTACAGGTTACTATAATTTCTTCTGAGCTGAAAATGTGTTGCTGGAAAAGCGCAGCAGGTCAGGCAGCATCCAGGGAACAGGAGAATCAAAGTTTCGGGCATAAACCCTTCTTCAGGAATATGCCCGAAACGTCGATTCTCCTGTTCCCTGGATGCTGCCTGACCTGCTGCGCTTTTCCAGCAACACATTTTCAGCTCTGATCTCCAGCATCTGCAGACCTCACTTTCTCCACTATCATTTCTTCAAATGATAGAGTAATTTGTGACCAAATTGGCTATTGGGATCTTGCTCTGCATTTTGATTTTTCTGGACAATCTGGATTCAATCATGGAAGGATATTCCCTCAGAGTGCTTCTTTTTATTAAAACCTAACAAAACATAAACAATCAGAAGATATTTCCATTGCTCAAAGCACAGTGTTAACATTCAGTTCCTCGGAATGTATGCTGGCCATCCTTCCTGATAGGTAAAAACAATGACTGCAGATGCTGGAAAACAGATTCTGGATTAGATTGGTGCTGGAAAAGCACAGCAGTTCAGGCAGCATCTGAGGAGCAGGGAAAGCGATGTTTCGGGCCAGAGCCCTTCATCAGGAATACAGGCAGAGTGCCTGAAGGGTGGAGAGATAAATCATTTATCTCTCCACCCTTCAGGCACTCTGCCTCTATTCCTGATGAAGGGCTTTTGCCCGAAAAATCAATTTTCCTGCTCCTCGGATGCTGCTTGAACTGCTGTGCTTTTCCAGCACCACACTAATCCCATCCTTCCTGACAGTATGGTCTGATTCGCAGAAATTCCTCATGTCTACCTATAGCTTCTAGGATTTACCACAGTTTCTTCTCTGATGTTGGTAAGATTTCTGTTACTGAGAATGCAAAGTTTTCTACCTCTGAACCAACTCGAAATCATGTTTCTCGGCCTTGTTGTTTGGAAGTGTAGATAACGCAGTAGTGGTCCAGTGACATTTTCCTTGGACAAGTCACATCTCATCAACATAATCTGAAATGTTGAATGCAAGTTGGCATTCTCACCATTTTCTTTCATATTGAGAAGAGAAACCAGAGGCTTGTGACCTGTTTCGATCTTAACATCTCTGTGACTTTCCTCTGAAAAACTGGTCACATGCCCATGACCTTGCTTGGGCCTCTTTTTCAAATGTGATGTACATTTTCTGAGTTTCTCTTCAAGAGCTTGAACCGTAATGTACAGGGCTTCTGTTATCATCTTTCTGTACTTCTCTGAAACCTGACGTGATGGATGATGCACCTGTTATTGGTGTTGGTAACAATGTGTTGTGATGTCTGAGTACCTCTGAGGAAGTTAATAACTTCTTAACTTTTCAATCAACATTCCAGCACTAGCATTGGCTTTGTCTTAACAAGATGGGTGTATGAATAGGAAGGGTTTGGAGCGATATGGGCCGGGTGCTGGCAGGTGGGACAAGATTGGGTTGGGATATCTGGTCGACATGGACGAGTTGGACCGAAGGGTCTGTTTCCATGCTGTACATCTCTATGACTCTAAAAATCGCTCAATGGCTTGTTGATTATTGACAGTTTAGGAATAAATTTCACCATTCTTGTTTGACCAGTCCTAAAAACTCTGCAATTATGTCATTCTTTTGGGTTGAACAAGTTCTCTCATAGCTTTCATTGTTTGAAGATGAACATTTATGCCGTGTTATGGAGCAGGCCAGAACCCCTTAAAAAGCTTCAAGAAGGTAGCCTAGAACCTAACTTTTTCTTATTTTAAATGCAGGTGTATAGTGGATATTCCAGGTGTGATGCAGCTGCTCAAACCATTTGGCTTTAAGCAAAACGGAATTTATTTAAACACTACAGTTGAAACATGAACAAAAGAAAACTGAATTTAGAAGAAATTAACTATTGGAAAACTTAACTGACCCGATACTGCAACTTAACTAAGGAACTGTTCCAATCCAGTAACATCCCACAAACACACCCCTTGGCAAAAAGCTAAATTGAAACACAGATTCTTTCAGGCAGGAGGGAACAACTTCCAAAGAGATTTCAGAGAGAAAGTTAGTCAGGAAGCATTTGCTGCAGCTTGCAACCTTCCTGGACTCCAGCATCTTGTGACTGTCACAGCTAAACCAAACTAGAAAAAAACCTGAACTGGGGGAACTGGCCACTCCCCTGCCATTGTCAAAATAGGCTCTTCCTAGACCCCTCAGCACCTCTGCCTATACAATCTCTCTTTTAAAAAAAAAACCCAAGGACAAAATAACCTTGTTAAAGTGACAGTATTGTCACAGTCTTGGCTCGCAGTAAATGATGTAAGAACTTGATCATACGTTTTCGAAGTTGGCATTTGTTGATTAGTGTCAGGTCTATCTTCTACAATGTCTGCAGAAAATCCAAATCTCTAGGAATGTGTTCCTCCTTGGTTGATCCATGAAAGAGGATCTCATCCATCTGGTATATTAGCCATTCCTTCCTGTGGAGTATGTTGGACATGGCCCGCTAGAATATTTCAGGTGCTGATGTTGTTCCAAATGGTAGTTGATTTAAACAATGTTGTGCAAATGGTAGAATAAAAGTAATTAACAATTTTGTTTGTTGGTCTTAGGGCACATGCCAGAATCTACATTTTTGCATTTAGTCAACAATGTGTTCTTCGCCAATTTTGAAAAGTTATCATCGACTCTTGACTCTGGATGTACTTCTCTGTTTCCAGCCTTGTTAAGTTGTACCAGGTCTGTGCAGATTCTGATATTCCCAATTAGTTTAGGAATAGAGAACATTCCTGAACACCATTTAGTGAGTACTCTGATGAAAATGTTCCCTCTTGCTGCTTGTTTTCAACTTCTATTTCCACGTTATCCATTTTTGGCTGCAGTATCTTTTTTTCCAGAATGAAAGATAAATCGGTGTTGCATTTGGCTGTAATGTTAACTGTTACTCATTTTTCAGCTCACCAAGCTTGCCTTGCAAACTATATCACCTCAGTGAGCATTAAGTCTTCCTTCGCCTGTAAAAACACTGGCAGTTTTCATCCATCATGTCAATGACTATGTAGTTGTGTTAATTTGATCTTTAAACATCTGCATGTACGACCTATAGAGGTAGTTGATGAAGAAATTAATGTACTCCTTTGGTTTCTGTCTCCGTTATTAAATCTAACCTGTTCTATTATCACATTCTTTTCAGATACCAATATATATGACTTTCAGAACTTTATCAAAAGAAGATGAAGTCTCATCCATCCCTTATTTGGGTTAACATTTCATCATGGTTCCAATTGCGTAAAGTACTAACCTGATCACATTGATCTTTAATATGCACCAGAGACTGTTTGATATATGACAAAGTGTTTGCCCAGTTGTCTCACAGGTCTATCTGCTGCAGGCTTTTCCTCTTGGGAATGCTCCTGGTCATGGTAGAGGTGCTTCCATTCTGCTGCCTACTCAACATCTGCTGCTGAGTCAGGATTCTTATCCTGCTCCCAGGTTGCTATGGCTATTCTCATGTTGTCAAGACTGCTCCCAGGTTGCTATGGCTGCTCCCTTGTGAGTTGAATACTTTTTTCTATCTTCCTCTTCAATCCAAAGCGGAATTTTTTTTGTCTGTGGTTTTCCACCTTTGAAGCTCGTCCGCTGCTTCTAGCCGCTTTTAAAATTTTCTAACACTTTGTTTTCACATGTGGTAACCTTGTTTGGTCTTTAGGTCATTGAGATGTTTCTACTGTAGTCTAGGTATGTCTTACCACAACCTTTATTTAAATACCAACACCACATACAGGTATAGACCTACCACAACTTAGTTTCTCCTTCATGTGATCTCTCTCCAGCTGTCTGTCTCTCAGCCATGAGATGTTACACCATGATCCTAAAGACTCATGATGTTACACTATTACTTCTCAGAACCTGCATCCTGAAGCAGGCAGCCTGAGGTTGCCTATTATGGAGAGCAGGAAGAAACAGTCACCATCTTTTAATGGGCTTTTTAGAGAAGATATGTAAATAAGACTCTGACTCTAATCGGCACTGTGCAACCTAAAGAGTATTCAAGTTCTTTTGTAGTAAGTTATGGTCTTCCATGTTACTCTTCCTTAAAGACTTCTAAAATGTGAAGCACATATTCCCACATTTACCTCTGATCTATCATATTTTTGTTTTAGAAAACATAATTAAGTGCTTTATGAAAGGAATAATTTTTGTAAAAGTAAATAAAATTGCTTCAAATAACTTGAAAATTACACATCATACTTTCATCCAGATTGTGTTCAATTTTCGCACACTTGTATTCATTAGAACTGAGCCAGGGTTTTCCAAAATTATAACTTCAGTGGAGGCTATAAGTGAGTCAAATTGTGTGACCTCTTTGAAATAATTGCCATGTGCCTTAGACTCTCCTTGTTGGGTGGTTTCCAATTTATGTTCTTTTGATGAACTGGGAAAGGATTTACAACCTGCACTGAGGACTACTTGATTTCTCATTAACTGAGGAATGGTGTCTGGAGCACACATTCCTTCAAGCTAATCAGCAAGTAATACAGTGAGCTGACAACAGATGAGATACTCCTGCTTTTCCAACTGAGTTGTAGTTTTAGTGCTTTCCGGCAGTTTTATCTGTTATTGGCGAGCTGTGTCTGATCGCTTACTTTATTGATTGATTCATTTGTGACATGTAGAAACCAGCTTGTAAATGTAAAACTGGTTGGAGTTCAGGGTAGATTTTACGTATAGTTGTAAATTGGGGGAGTTTAATTTGGTGAAAACAGTCATCAATTAAGCTTACAATTCCCCAGGTATATCATGGAAGCTTCAGCAGAGAAAGAAACCATTTTGCTTATCATGTCTATGCTGGACCATTAAAAGGACTGTCCAATTAGTCCACTTTCCTCATAGTCCTCAAATTTTTCTCCCTTGAAAATTCCCTTTTGGAAGATGCTGTTGAGAATGTTTTTTGCAACACCCTTTCAGACATTATTATCATTGTCGTAAATAGACAGCTGTTAATAATGTGATCTGCATCAGCCTGCCTTGTGGTGACACTGTTTATCTAGAAGGTATTTGGCACACTTGGTCTGTCTGCCTGGTGTCAGACTCTCTTCAGTACAGTAGTTATCAGAGCTGGCTCAAGAAATGGTTATGGGTGTTTCCAGTATATTGCTTCAATGTTTTAATGTGGTCACTTGGTGATCATAAACATTCATTGTGTGTTTGGGCAGCTCTGGATTCTGTCTTGTGAGATGTTATATTTGCACTTTCCCTTTTTGGGACTTTTCTACTGATTTGTATTTTGCAGCACACTGGCTTGAACCAAAAATAGAAATCCTTATAAATACTGCTGCCCTTGCACATGATTTCTAAACTGATATGAAATAAAATCATGCCACCTTCCATCCTCAACCCCACCTCTGCTGACTTGATGGGGGTGAATGTATTGTATAGCGTGGCACTCATAATGATACATCCAGTTGAGAATGAGACATTCCTTTAATACCAGCGTGTGCTGTTGCAATATTGCAATTAAGCAAGCAGCTAGTTTGAGACTGGAGAAATGAATCAGTCTGCCAGATGGTGTGTGTTAAGTGACAGTGAACTGCAAACTGTTAATTTATTCCAACCACAATAAATCTAGTTCTTCTTCATCATTGAACACCCGGTAATGAAGAGCTCCAACAATAATTTAAGGCGAAAGAAAAATCCCAGAAAGCCACTGAGGCACCCAGACTGGGACATGATTCAATCAGTTTCTCTGAGCTTGTTAAAATACAGTCAAACGAAACAAATCAAACATGGCGCAGACCCGTTTTCATATTTAATTTCCTAATTAGTTTGCCTTTCAATTCTACAGCAAACTCACTGTCTTGGTTCACAGGTAAAGAGTGTGAGGGATACCCAAGCACCTGTCTTACCTCTGGGACCATATGCCATTGTGGATTTTTGTCTTCGACAGAGGTTGGTTAAAGGAGGCAATGGGAGGAGGAGTTGGAAAGGGAACAGTATAATCCAGGTTTGAAAGGCCACAACGAAAATGAGCTCATAAATGACATTAAAGCCTCAATTAACACTCCTTTTCTGTTATCGTTATGGGAGACGTTTTGTATAAGTACATTTTGACAGCTATATATAAAGCGTATGATAGGGATAGTCATGAATAACAGAAGGAGCCATAAACACTGTATTGACAAGTATGCAACCTGAAGTATTTATATGGATTAATTTATACCTGACAGAAATGTAAAATGAATAATTATAATTATTTATTCCTCCCTCCAACCCCACCCTTCCCCCCCCCCTCCCCGACCTCCCCAACCCCTCCCACAAACGATCCTAACATCCTGCAATTGGTTAATATCAGATCTGAGAATGAATTGAGAGACATAGGTATGTTGCTGGACACATTACAAAATTAGAGGAAGACTGAATTAATCAAGGTCTATGTTTTGGATTGTCTAAGAATATGAATGAAAACAATCAAACAGTTATTTTCAAATGATTTCTGCAAATGTTACAGAACAGTAAGTTAGCTTTCAAGTTAGCTGTGACAAGTTACTCACCCACTGAAGTTTGGAGCTTGGAACTGTTGCTAAAGCTATTAGGCCACCCAAGCTCCAAAGTACTTATCAGTGGTAATGGACTTGTAATTGGGTTCAAGGTCTCCATATGTATCTGTACTTATTATAATTGTTTAATTCTTCCTCTAGCTGCACTTGAGTGGCAATATGCCCAGAGGTGACTGACAAAGTCTTTCTGAAGTTCGTTGTTCTAGAAATAGGTCTGTGAGTATTTGCTGCCAAAATCTAATGTTCTGCTCCCTGTCTCAAAAATGTAATTCTTCCAAAGCGGGTACCTTGTGCGTCACTATTGAGCTCATTGTGTGCCCTCTGCCACTCTTCATTCCTTTCTATTTTTGGATGGTCAGGTGGAAAGGAGGAGACTGGTCTTACAAATGCACAGATGGCTTTAGCAATCTTGATTTTCCTCTCAGACATGTCCTTGCATCCCACATACATCTGGTCCTTTTGAAAGGAGCAATTATTTGTGTCCCATTTGAAGGACAAGTTCAATAATCCTATTCAGTAATGAAGGCCAGGGCTCTTGATTAAGCCTGAATCAGGCACAAAGCCATTTCTTAGGCTAACTTAGATCTCTGGGAAACCACTTTACTTTTTTTTATTTTGTCATGAGATGTGGTCATCACTGGCTAGGCCAGCATTTATTTCCTAAACCTACTTAGCCAGAAAGCAGTTAACAGCGAACCACATTGCTGTAGATCTGGAATCATACAAAGGCCATTAGATTTACTTAAATATAGGACTTTTAGTGAACTAGGTTGGTTTTTATGATAATGGTCGACTTTAGATTACCTTTTGTTAATCCAGACTTTTATTAATGAATTTGTCAGATAATAGGGTGACCGGTTCAGAACAGAGAATCCCTGCAGTGTGGAGGCAGGCCATTCGGTCAATCAATTCCACACCACCCTTCAAAGAGCATCCCACCTAGACCCATCTCCCCCCCTACTCAACTATCCCTGTAACTCTGCATTTCCCATGGCTAAACCTGCACATCCCTGGATACTCTGAACAATTTACCATAGCCCATCCACCTAACTTGCATATCCCTGGACTCCAAGAGGAAACTGGAGCATCAGGAGGAAACCCAAGCAGATCCAGACAGAATGTGCAAACTCCCCACAGACAACCACCCGAGGCTGGAATTGAACCCAGGTCCCTAGCACTGTAAGTGCAGCAATGCTAACCACTAAGCCACCATGCTGGTACTTCTGAGAAGCTACTCTTCTCAAAAGGTCATGAATCTGCAGAATTCATTATTGCTGAGTGCTGTGGATGCCAAGACAATGAATAAACCTAGGGAGAAGATGGACAGATTTTTAATTAGTATTGGGTTAAAGGATTATGGAGAGCGGGCGGGATAGTGCAATTGAAGCTGAGATGAGATCAGCCATGATTGTATTGAATGGCAGAACAGGCTCAAGGGGCTGAATTGCCTACTCCTGTTCATGGTTCTTATGTACTTATAACTTCTACCAGGTGAAGTTCTACCGCAGAGTATTAGCTGTGGGTTACTAGTCCAGTGAGATTACCACTAAAGCACCACTTCCCCATAATTGTACTTGGAAATAATATTTTGGGATGCAGTATATGAGTACACTTTGAATTAACTATATGTTCAGTGTAGCTTGTCATAGGAACAGTTTGCTTTCAACCCAGGGCTCTGAAGCTCACCACAATGAAGAATCTTTTCTCATGTCTCGTTATGTTAAAGACCAATAGGTAGAGATTGATTTGTATGATTCGTCAACAGCTTCCTTATTAGTGGAGCATGAGACCACTAGAAGATTGGATAATGAGCTGGATGTTCCTTGACCTCTTGTCATCTTGCAATTCTAATATCATGACAATGTGCCAACAGGTATTGGTGTCAAGCTTTGTTTGTTATTCCATGGACCTGTTACATGGAGGAGTATGCATTCATTTGTGACTTGTCACTGTGTAGTTTTAAATGGCATCAGTTAAAAATCATATCTAATCCCATTGATATCAGTGTAATCCTGTTGGCTGGCCTTGAATTCTACCTTGGAAGCAGATCACTTCCTAAGAAGTGAATGGTTCTTTGCATTATTGGTATGTCACTGCAACTGGCTCACCCATCAAATTCAAGTGTGTGGTGCTCGTAAAGCATAGCAGGTCAGGCAGCATCCGAGGAGCAGGAGAATTGACATTTCGGGCACAAGCTCTTAATGAGCCACATTCCCGATGAAGGGCTTATGCCCGAAATGTTGATTCTCCTGCTCCTCAGATGCTGCCTGACCTGTTGTGCTTTTCCAGCACCACACTTTCGCCACATTCTCCCTCCTGACCCATCAAATTGCAAAGGGTAAGGTCACTCAACATTAACAATTTACCTGTTTGCACTAAAGATTAGTTCCTCAAACTCATTTCATCCAAGCCAAGTCAACATTCCCCTCTTGCCTGCAATATATTTTCATCCTAAGTTTAGGTAGCCCCTAGATCCATCCAATGTCACTTTGTTTTATGATAACTTCCATTCATTACAATATCATGATAGGCCACATATTAAATTGAGACAGATACTTCTAACAAGTCCTGATTGGGGCAGCACAGTGGCTCAGTGGTTAGCACTGCTGCCTCACAGCACCAGGGACCCAGGTTCGATTCCAGCCTTGGGCGACTGTCTGTGTGGAGTTTGCACATTCTCCCTGTGTCCCCGTGGGTTTGCTCCAGTTTCCTCCCACAGTCCAACGATGTTTTCAGGAGGGTTTTCTAACTCAGTGCGTTGACAGGCTGACGAGGGCAGAGGCCATTTTGAATTTGATGCTCGGCAATGAGCCGGGGCAGGTGTCAGATCTTGCGGTGGGAGAGCATTTTGGTGATAGTGACCACAACTGCCTCACATTCTACATAGCTATGGAGAAGGTGAGAAGCAGGCACAATGGGAGGATATTTAATTGGAGAAAAGGAAACTATGATGCTATCAGACGTGAGTTGGGAAGCTTGGACTGGGAGCATTTGTTCCATGGAAAGGGCACTATAGACATGTGGAGACTGTTTAAGGAACAGTTGTTGCGAGTGATGCATAAGTGTGTTCCTCTGAGACAGGCAAGAAGGGGTAAGATAAAGGAACCTTGGATGACGAGAGCGGAGGAGCTTCTCGTCAAAAGAAAGAAGGCAGCTTACGTAAGGTGGAGGAAGCAAGG